>NW_009630085.1:629-4335 GCF_000690535.1 Cariama cristata
CCCCCCCCCTTGCATTTTCCGTGTGTTTTCGAAATCCCGAGGATTTCGGGATTTTTCCCTTCCACCGAAGCGGATGATTGACGCGGGGTTAGAGCCCGGTGCGGCTCCCAGCCCGAATGATGCGGGGTAACGGGGTCAGTTTTACCAAGTTATGATGATAAATCCGTTTATTGCGAGACGGTCCGATGGCGTCGTAAATGTTGGTTAAGGAAAAGGTGCTCTCTCTGATTACGGCAAAAGTGTTTCTCTGGACTTCAGCTGTAACAGTCTGGATCAATTTGCCTCCTTTAATCTATTACCCCTCCGCCCTTCTCCCTCTCACCCCAACACTGAAGGATATTTAAAGTGAAGGGCAAAGGGATTTCGAGGAATGATAAATCATCGCGAATCCTTCCTGAAGTGTATAGAGATGGAAGTCTATATTAACAAGCTAATAATAACATTGAGGGCTGCTAATAGCCGCCTGGAATGAAGGAAAAATGTATTTCGCCTTTCTCTCTGTCCGTGTGAGAGTGTGCGTGGGTGTGTGTCCGTATGTCCGTGCCTACACAAAACGGACGTGGGAAATTGCTATCAGAGGTGTTTTACTGATACTGGAAGATGATGAAGGCGCTTAAAGATCTACACCCAAAGCCTTAGATTTTCCCTTATTCCTATAAACGGTGCTTTTCCATGAGCGCCTGATGGAAGGACACGTTTCCCCACGTCCAGGACCAGAGCTTCTCTAAATGAGGCTCTATTAGGAAGCTGTCCATTTTCATTTATTAAAAAAAAAAAAATAAAAAAAAAAATCGAGAGGGTCGGGATGATGGACAGGGAAAGCCGGAGCTCAGTGCCTGAGGGTCAGATTTATTTTTAATTTTTGCATCCCTCAGGGTAGCAAGTGCCCCCCAACCAGCTCAAAATCCTCCCCGTGTTGGAAAAGCAGCTTCAGTCTGCAGGCTCCGGCCAAGGTGAGATTTGAGGAGTGGTTGGGGAGCCCTCGCCAGCCTCTGGGCTAAGATCTTGCCAAGATCAGCGGTGGCTAAATGTCACCAGGTGAGTAACCCCCTCCGACCTGCAAAAACCCTCCTCTCCTTTCCGGGGGGGGTGTGTTAATCCAAAGTAACTCCGCTTCACCCCTTTCGCGTTTAAACCGGGGAAGGCAGAGAAATCCCCCCCTGCCAGGGAGCAGCGTGGGGCAGGATCGCTGCTCTCTCCAGCGCATCTCACACGAACGGGGGTTGTGTGAAACGAGGGGGGAAATTCCTGCTTTTCCCAACTTTTCCCATTTCTATCTCCTTCCCCCTCCCCGCCTCCCTTCTTTTAACTTCCTGAAGAGTTGGGAAAGGTTTTGAAATGAAAAGACCCTGGGTCCCCAGACATGAAATACGAGCTGGTTGCTCACGTTGTCATATTTCTCGGCTTTATTGCCTTTCAGAAATGATTTTTAAAAATCAGACTATATCACAAGAGATTCGGAGGGACTCTGCAAACGTTATGAGAGCTCGGGAAAGGAAAGGGCTGATTTAAGTGTGTTGTGGAGATTAAACTCGCTTGGCGCAGGGACATGTGTTTATACAACTGATGGATAAACAGCCGTGCTGGTAGCAGGGTGTTGAATAAGTATAGATGAAATTATTGAACGTTAATTGAAGCAAAACACCTGTTCTCTGTTCGCTAGATAGATTAGCCATGTCTTACCTGTAATAAATATATTCTTGGAAAAAATCCTGGTGCGCCTCCTATAAATAATGATGAACTATGTCAGCATGTGAGTATATAATTTTCTGTAGTATATAAATTTAAACCAAGAAGACTCTTAGGAGTGTGGCTGTGAGGCAGAAACCAAGGGTTTTCTGATCCCCAGTGAGTGGAAACCTCACAAGAAGATCTGCAAAATCCATTTGCTTTTGCTCCTCTGGAGGTTTCCGTTTGTTCAGTAGTTTATTTTTTTATACATATCCCCATAGCTCATCTTCTTGTCGCCCTTTCTGAGAGGAGCTTAAGGCAAACTACAGCTTCATCCCCGGTCTGCCCACTTCGAGAGATCTTGTCGTGTGGTGCTGCCTGCTCCGGGTGACATTCCATAGGCGTTTATATTTTCAAGCCCCAAATAGAGCCCATCAGAAATCACATGAAAAGCCCTTCTGTTTGCAAAAAAAACCTGGAGAAGGAAAAGTCAAGGAGAAAGTGACCTCGGAGCAGAGTCTAAAAGTCTAAAAGGATGAGTCTTTGGGAGAGAAGAGGCAGGATGTGGGAGCTTTGCTCGGTACGCAAACTAGATTAATTTTAGATATGTGATTGTTGTGAGTTGGTAAAGGGAAGTGGAACTGGAAACGGCTATTAAAAAAAAAAAAAAAAAGTCCGAAGTGGAAACTTTTTCCTGCTTTCAGAATCAGCGCCAACTGTATTTGGCTGTGAGGAAAAATTCGGAGTATTGTCAGCTTGCAATGGAAAGCCAGAGGTTCCTCAACTCAGATACTGTTTATAAATAATCTTTATTGTTTGTGGAGAGAAGGAATCTTTTCCAAATAGTGCTTTGAAATGCACAACTGCCAAAACCCCTCCTTAACAGACAACCCTTTGGGTTGGCGTTCCTAAGCTGAAAACAACCAAATAGAAAATATTTTCCAAATACGCAGATTTTAAGCCTGCACAATTGCCACCTTTTGCTGATTGATAAGTTTCGGCAGAAGAAAGAAAAAGAGTGGGTGATCCCTTTCTTACCCGAGCCGTATTTAACCTCTTTTTAAAGACGGTTGTTATAATTTGTTAGAGCTGGCACCTTCTTCCAGCTGATTTTGCCTCTTTGCCACTGATGTGGAGAAGGCGGAGGAGAGCTGGGGGTGCGGAGCTTTCCCCCCGTCCTGAGGCTCGGACCGGGCAGGACTCGGGGGGTTCACCGGGGTCTTTACACCAAGAGGCCGACAGGGCGTTGGGGTGAACCCGCATTGCTTTCGGTATATTCGCTTCTTCAGTTTAGGTTTGGAAGCCGATAAGGATAAGCAAAGAGAGGATAAAAGCTGAGAGTGAACTTCATGGCTATGGAGAGTCTGGAGACCAGATTCTGAGATAACTCAACCTTCAAAGGGCTGAGCGTTTATTTTAGGCGGTATAAAACATGCCGAAAATATAATAATGATAACAATAATAGTGATAATCACAGCAAGCGAATAACTTTTTTTTCTTTTTTTTTTTTTTTAAGAGTCAGGAAACAACTAAAATCTCAGCATAAAGCAAACATAATTTATGAATGATACATTTAGGCAGGTCTAAGAGGTTGTGAAAGAAACTTCAGTCACGGGCTTCTCCAAACGCACGAAAGCACAACAAAAAAAATCCCTCCTGAAGAGTAAAACCTTTAAAAAAAAAAAAAAAAGTGAAATAAGTTTCTGTAGCCTAAAAGTCGAAGGATCTACCTTTGCCATTTCCTGTGCTAGCTCGGGGTTTGAATGCTGCCGTCTGTTAAAAATCCGTGAGTGGGGAGGAGGGAGGGAGGAGGGGGGGGAATTCCTTGTCTGAAGAGAAGCAAAAAACAAGTTACACATGTGGGCAATTTTCCAAGGACCGAAAGTGTACTCCGGCTCAAAACCCCAATTCCAAATGAGGTTTGTAATCTCAGCAGTTAATAAAGCATTTAGGTCCCCTGTAAAGTAAAAGCGTATGTGCATTTGAAAAAGGAAGCTGGCAGGCGAGAAAGTTAAAATAAAGTTTGATTGTTGTT
>NW_009630085.1:4545-6650 GCF_000690535.1 Cariama cristata
AATCGCATTAGTCTGGGAGGAAGGGAAGTAACAGCCCATGGTGGTGAGAAATCTGTCGCTCGCACTCCAGGCAGGGGAAAAGGGTGGGAAAATAAAAGCACAGGTACAAGAATGAAGTTGCGATAGCATTGTTTCCATAAAACCCATAGCGTGAGCCCCAGGAAAATAAAAAGGAGGAGTTCCCTTCAGACAAGCTCTTTTCACAACACTTTTGCCCGTAATTAAAACTCATCCCGGGTCGGGGTGATACCAGACAGGCTGGACCTTGGCAGGAGAGCAATTTGGAAATTTGTTGCATTAACCGCAGTTGCTCTTCGTCTGTAAGCCCAGAGAAGTGCAGCGTGTCGCAAACCAGGCAATTACTACGCGGAGGATAATTTTTTTTGTTTGTTTTAGCCATCCCCCCACCGCTGCTTCTGCAGGTAAGGTCGCTCTTCTCTTTCTAGTTTGGAAAAGAAAAGAACCAAACCGCTCCGGAGGCAGCCGTGCCGGTGGGACCGGCGGGACCCCCTGCCCATCGCACCCTCCTCTCCCTGCTCCTTCCCTCCCAACGCCCTTGGGAAACGAGTCCCAATTCCCATTTTCAGGCAGCAATACAGACCCCCCCCGGGCCTGATTCTGATCTTTCCCAGCTCTGTGTCCCCCATTCTCCTCCCTGGCCCTTGTTTCCTCTGTTTACGTGGGTAGGAGGGAGATCAAAATCAGAAGCCCAGACATTTACAAGGCAGGTTAGTGGTTGCCTGTGGGGACATTATTACCGAAGAGTTTATGATTAACTTTCCCAGATTGTCCTTTTCCGTTTAAGGGCTTTGAGTCAGGGCACAAGCAGCACGTTGTTTCCAAGGAAGGAGTCCCAGGGCTTGCGAGTTAGGTAGAAAACTCCGAGCTCTTGTACGCTGTTTGCCTTGCCCTCTCCTCCCCTTGAGCGGCTGTTTGTTTTACAGGCGAGATAGGCACTATGCCTCCAAGAATCACCAGTTTCGGGACTAAAGCACGCACCGGTTTAAAACCCACACAATTTTGTTTGTTTGTTTGTTTTCGTTTTCTTTTAAGACCCCGTGTAGAGAAAAAAACCTGAAATCCAAGTAATCCCCTCGGCCAGAAAAAGTAGCAGCAGATGGTGGTTTAGACCCTGGATATGGTATCAAAGTTTAATTCTTCAAATCTCGAAGGGAGATCCAGTCCCAGGCTTATTTAGCCGTGGCCTGGACCATGTGAAACTTGTTTTTATGCATATTTGGAACACCAAGGCAGGGAAAATCGCTTCCAAGAGCTGGTTGCTCACAACTCTACGGGCTTCCAGTTTGCAGAAAGTGGAACGGGTGGATTTCACCCAAGCCCACTCTGACACGCAAAGCTCTCCGCACTCCCTCTTTCTTACAGGGATTTTTATAGTTTTAGATTGCAGTGTTTGGTTTGGTTTTTTAAAAATCAGTATATTCCCACATGCAACACGTTGAGATACGGAGGAAGGATGTGGTGAAACTATTGCGGGTATTTCTGACACTGCCTAAACCCTTTTATTTCGTGAACTTCTCAGCCACGAGTCCTCGCCCAGGTTTGCCTGAAGATCTTAAATTTGATGAACCTACAGATCAATGCCCAGCAACGAGCATCAGCCGCGCATCTTTGCGCCATTACGTGCGTACAGACCGCGGCTTGGCATTTATCAGTCTCTAGAGACGACCTGAGCATGTTTCCCACGAGATGCAGGAGCTCCTCGGTGATTAAATATTCAATATCCAGCCCGTATGGCATTTTCACCCCCGTAGGAAAAGCCACAGGGACCCACTCGCCACCCGGGTCCCTACAACCATCGCCAGCGAAACGACAAACGTGCCGGGCTGCGGAGATGTGCGGCGGGGCCTTTAATAAACTTATTTTATCAAGGGGGACAATTAAACTCCTGAGCTGGACCCAGCTCTTTTGTGTTCCCTAAACCCACGCGTTACCCTTTACACGGGGGTGTAGATCACCGCTATCGGAGTAAGACACACTCAGATTTCTTTACAGCTGTGTCTATGTTTATCGGTATATATTTTTATGCGAGACGCGAACTTTATTGCGCATACGGAGGGGTTTGGTAACGTGGGGGCTGCCTGTCG
>NW_009630086.1:0-1026 GCF_000690535.1 Cariama cristata
GCTCTTGTTTAATTAAAACACCAAGTAACACCGTTACAGAGAACAGTGGTGAAGTGATAAGGAAGGAGAATGTGCTGTGCATCCAGGTTTGCAGAGAGAGGCTTGGGGGAGCAGTCTGTGTTTCTTCGGTTTCTAGCCTCTCAGTTACTGGAGTAGGAAAAAAATATAGTAATTCTATACATTTGGGGGGGGGGGGGGGAAATAAGTGCTACCATATCTTAAGTTACTACATTTTTGCCTGAGCTGCTGAGGGGCGGTGTAACTCGCCTGATTTCTTCCTCTTTCCATTTTCTCACATTTAAAAGAGGTTAAATGTTAACGTAGTAACTCCAGACTTCTGTAAAGATCTCTGCATAGACCAGGTGTTCTTTGTAGTAATCTGTGTGTGCCCCATAACACTGCGCAGGCTTAGGGCCAGTGGTGGTTCTTTGCTGGTGAACCTAACTGACTGGTCCTTTTCTTTTAACAAAGTATTTAATACTAATAGGAGAATTATTTCGGGAAAAAAAAAAACAAAACACAGAAATGGCTGGTTAATGACTGTGTACAACAGTCCAACAGTATTTTTTTTTTTGAAAGCCTGCAAAACTAATCAATGCATAAATGTCTTCATTAGCACATATTCTCCTACTGGGGCTTCTTTTAAGTGTGAAGAAATCTTTTTCATCTGTTGGTTTGCATAGTTGTCTGTGTGGCAAAACAAGTTCTGTAACTTGCTTTAAGCCTTCAGGTAGGCTCTTCACAAGCTAATAGCTTGGTATTGTCACGTAATAACATCTAATCACTTTGGGAGGGAGGAGGCGTCTGGTTTGTTGCAGGCCATTACTTCCATCTGTTTTCAACAGTCTTGACCATTTCACCTGGTAAGAGTGCAGAGTAAATAGTTATGAAAGTCACCTCCCAGTACCCACAAGTTACTGCCTGGCCTCTCTAGGTGCAGCTTGAGTGCTTCAGGGCAAATGTGCTCTAGATAGAACCATAGAACGGTTTGTTTGGAAGGAACCTTAAAGCCCAACCAGTTCCAAC
>NW_009630087.1:0-219 GCF_000690535.1 Cariama cristata
ATGCGCAATCCCGCACCAGTGCCGACGGCCCCTCGCCAGTTCCTTCACCCATCTCTGGCTTGACAGCGGTTGCCGACCCCTCGCCGCACCCCATGTCCATGTCGGGGCGGTCCCCGTCCCCCTTGGGACCGGCGGTGGCCAGGAGGAACTCCACATTGTTGGGCAGTGCGTCGCGGGACGGACTGATCAGCTGGTAGAGGTCACAGGTGATCTTGTCCT
>NW_009630088.1:0-243 GCF_000690535.1 Cariama cristata
TGGCAGGAGGTGCCAGTACCAGGTCATGGGGCTGGTGGGGGCACCGAGACCCCAGGATGGGGCTTGTAGGGGGATGCCAGTACCGCTGAAGGGGGGACATCTGGTGATGTCCTGGCACAAAGCTGGCAGGGGACGCCGATGCCCATCATGGGGCTGGCAGAGGATGCTGATGCCCTGGCATAAGGCTTGCAAGGGACAACGATGCCCTGGCACAGGGTTGGCCAGGGACAACGATGCCCGGGC
>NW_009630088.1:458-672 GCF_000690535.1 Cariama cristata
ATGCCCATCATGGGGCTGGCAGGGGACACCAATTCCCTGGCACGGGATACGTCGGATGCACCGCATCCTTCCCACACCCCTTCAGAGCACCAAACGGCACAGGCACACACCGGTGGGGCGGGCGAGGAAAGCGAAGCGGATCCACGCCGGCACCCTCTCCTCCAGCGCCAGCAAGGTGAGGGCTTCGCACTCCAACCACGTCTCCTCCTTAACC
>NW_009630089.1:0-7593 GCF_000690535.1 Cariama cristata
TTCTTTTTAATATCCTTCTCCGTGATCTGGACAAGGGGATCGAGTGCACCCTCAGTCAGTTTGCAGACAACACCAAAGATTAGTGTGGCCAGTAGGACCAGGGAAGTGATCATCCCTTTGTACTTGGCACTGGTGAGGCCGCAACTTGAATCCTGTGCTCAGTTTTGGGCCTCTTGCTACAAGAAGGACATTGAGGTGCTGGAGCGAGTCCAGAGAAGGGCAACGAAGGTGGTGAAGGGTCTGGAGCACAAGTCTGATGGGGAGCGGCTGAGGGAGCTGGGGGTGTTTGGTTTGGAGAAGAGGAGGCTGAGGGAAGACCTGATCGTTCTCTACAACTGCCTGAAAGGAGGGTGTAGCCAGGTGGGGGTCAGTCTGTTCTGCCAAGTAACAAACAATAGGATGAGAGGAAATGGCCTCAAGTTATGCCAGGGAGGTTTAGATTCGATATTAAGCAAAATTTTTTCACCAAAAGGGTTGTCAGGCACCGGAACAGGCTGCCGAGGGAAGTGGTGGAGTCACCATCCCTGGAGGTGTTTAAAAGACATGTAGACGTGGTGCTTAGGGACATGGTTTAGTGGTGGACTTGGCAGTGCTAGGTTAACAGTTGGACTTGATGATCTTAAAGGTCTTTTCCAACCTAAACAATTCTATGATTCTGTGATTCTAAATAAGCTAACAGAACTGGGAAAACCACAGAGCTAAATACAACTGCAAATTTCCCTGAATTCATATTTTGGCATAGATGAAAACAATGGTTGATGATGTTTTTAAAGATATTGAGATAGTGCTTGTATTAAGAGAAATTTTGAAAATACAGAGGTAAATCTTGTCAATACCTCAAGGAAATGAAATGTCAACTGTCATGATACTGTTGTTGCCACTGTATAGACCTGCAAGTGAGAAAGCCTCAAGAGATAAAGCCTTACTTAAATTCATGTGTTTTTTTCCTTTATTTCTTCCTCTCTTCTAGATGTGACTCTGTGTTGTACAACTGGATCTGTGAAACCGCTGCCTCCAGTCCCTCAAACTCTGGTACGTGGAAACATTTGAGTATCTGGCTACTGCGAAAGACCTGCCATCTAGGTGGTAGGGAGAGCTGTGGGATGGGATGGAGAATTGCAAACAGCCACTCACTAGGAGCTGGTGTAGACCTCTAATCTGCAGTGGAGCTTCATCTTCCTTGTGTCCACCAGAAGGAAGGACTCATGTCCCTCCTTCATGTGGCAAACTGAGAAAGTCTCAGCCACACTGAGGACACTTTAACATGCTGGTAGCAGTACTGGCTACAAATCTTGTAGGAATGTCTTTTACTTTATACACTTTTTTCCAGTGGGATCACAGAACACCATCAAAATTAGCTCTCTAATGTGAAGGAGGTTGTCATCCTAGAGATGCCAAAAACTCCCCTCCACCATCCTCCCCAGTGAAAATGGTGCTCATTGTACTTGGAGAAAACGTTGTAACTGAAGATGTGAATAAATATACCTGCTTTGAGTGGGTGAGAAATGGTGGATGTACTGCATTTATCTCAAGCAAGTCCCAAGCTATGCTCCTCTGGGGCTGGGTCAGGAGTACAGGAATTTCTGTTTAGCCCAATTTTATGGAGGTAGTCTCTAGGCTGATGAATTGGGAAGTGCATCTGAGCTCTTTATGTGCTCTTGCCTATATCTTGACTTTATATTAGACAGAAAACCAAGAGCGTGGTGTCCCACCAGCACCCACTGGGCCTTACTGTCCATCTAAGAAAGGCAGGCTTTCACAGACCTAAAGAGACAAGCAGGGCACCAGGATGCCAAAAAGCACTACTTGTGCTTGATTCAGCCTGAGTCCTCTAGCACAGCAGTTGCTTGATGAAGAAGGTCAACAGTTGGCAGGGTTATGAATAAAAGTAAACTGGAAGATCTGCTTCTATGCTTATTTCCTCATCTATCTCCTCCTGTACAAATACAAGGGCTATAGCAGTATCTTTGACATTAGTTTTACTGCCCAGTTTAATTATTGATGTTTGTAGGTGGGAAGGAGGTAACAAGAGAATAGAAGAGACCGAAGTGGCTTAAGTTATGATGGTTTTATCTCTTAAAAAAAGGACTAACAATATGGTCTGACTGTGTATTCACACATCGTTACACAGCCTCCTCCAAATTAAACCAGACTGGATTTCAAATTACGGGATTTTAAAATCTGTAATTCCTGCTTTATTTTAATTTATCTTCTGCTCTGTATCTTTAGATCTAAAGCTAGAAATAGCTTTAGAAGGTATTTCCTAGCTTCTCTTTGTTAATCAGAAAGTAACTTAAAGAAAAAAGAAAAAAAGCTGGAATTTTAATGTATACAGTTGAGATGAACAGCCAGGGCTTTAAGAAACACATAGATTATCAAAAGAGAGAAGATAAAATCACAAGAGCTGTAAAATGGAGCTCTAAGAAAAGTAATAATAAAGCCTTGGAAAGAAGGTATGAACAAAGAAGCTTTTGACATTTTTTCTGATAATGAGATTTGAAAGTAATAGCATTGTGAACACACAGCAGCGTAACTTGTTTTGAATACCGTGGTCTGTTTCGCCAGGCTTCCATCAGGAGATGCTTTGTCTATCTGGAGAGATCATCAGTCATGCAAATCTGCTGCTGAACATGCTGGCTTCTGCTAGGTCTTTATGATTTATTTTTATTATCTACTTGAGTTCAGAGAAGATATTTTGAAAGGGAAATTTAAAAAGCAGGGACATGACAGTTTTCAGATGGGTACTTCTAAAACAGGCTCAGTAAATGCAGATATAATAACTGCCACATCTGGTTAGAAAAACTTGACTTCATTTTCCCAAGCCATGTGATATAATCAGGTTAAGGCAGCTAATACTGACTTCTCATGGTGAGGAACAGTCTATATTTAGTTGCAGAGCTACTTCTGCACGCTCTCAACACATTTTTACTTTGCCCTTTCATCTACTCAGTCTGGTCATCAGAGATACCACCGTACCCCCAGCCTTCCTTCCACCTGCCTCTCAGTTCATGTCCCTCACCTCTCCAGCCTCTGCAAGTCTTGCTCCCTTGCTTTCTTCCCAACCGACCAGAGGCATTACTTTTGCACGTAGGCAAAACTGACCAGAGGCATTAAATTTTCCATGAGGCATTACTTTTGCATGCCAACATCCTGCACCTTTGATGCCTCTATCCCGTTTATCTGTTCAGCATTATACTTCTAGTCTCCCACAGAGGAGCTGGTTCCTAAAGAGTGAAGCCGTCACAAAGAATAGTGGGCACAAAGGTCTCTTCATGAGAACCAGTGGGCGATTCCCCTGTGCTTTGATAACAGGAGGGAACAGGAGCTTCTTACCTGAGAAACACTTTCACCTCTGCTGGTGCCTGGCATCTACTGTCTTTGCAATGGAAAATGGTTCACGTAGGTCAGATCACTACTGCAGCAGATCAGATATAGAAGTCCACTGAGTGCACACACCTGTCTTCTCATGATTACGTATTGGATGAGTTTTACGGGAACTGAAGTGATCCAGCACATGCTTCCAGCGTTACGGTAATGGTGCAGTTCTGCAGATAGTAACCCTTCCCTGTATGCACCTCACAGCTGAGTCTCAGACTGTCACCTACAGCTCTCTCCAGGTGACAGTGGCACAGTCATCAATATGAAAACCACAACAATATCACTGCCAGCATAAAGGAAATAATAAGATCCACTCAGTTACTGTTAGGAAATGCTCTGGGGTTTTCAGCCAGTGCTGGAAATGGAAAGCTGTATAGATGGACACAAATCAGGACGTTAATCTCTACCAGGTTACAGATGAAGTCCATCCAGAACATTGCAACAGACAAATACACATCCAGCAGTGAAACCCAAAGGGATGCAAATCTGATGTGATCATCTTTGGCTGGTTCTTTTCCCTGGCAAGTTGGACAAAGCAAAACTAATTTCTGTGATAATAATTCTTTATACCATCTACTTTGGCCAATGATTTGCAATTTCTTCTGTTCACACAAAAAGATGAAAACTCCATCAGAGGATGACACTCTGATCATTCCACAAGCAAAACACAGGAAATTAAGAAAGAGCAATTTAATCTCCCAAAATTACCAAGGCCAAATGTCAGAGGTGCACATCAGCTTATAAACACGTTTACTGAATATCAACTTGCTCTAACATCACTAGATGCTTTAAAGAGAAAACAGTTTAACCTCTGTATTATAATTTTCTCCATCTTTCTGACAACTGCAGGCAGTTCTACTTCTGTCACTATTCCCAAAAGCAAATGGGCAGTCTAAGATTTGAATTCTGCCTAACATGGGCCCTGAAGCTATAAGCTCCTTTCCACTGAAGTCAGATATGACCAACAGGAACCACCCTTATTGGGTTCAAGAAGTAGTACTTGATGAGTAATGGACCTACTTCTAGTCAAATGAAGAGGACTCTGCTGTGAGTGACATCTCTTTAAAGAATGAGCATCTCCACTGGAGCTTAGTGAGATCAGATTGGGACTTCGTGTGTTTGCAGGAAGAGATCATGTGTGTCTTCTGGCTTAGTGGACCCAATCAGGCATTCACTTGGCTCTTTGGTTTTCTCCTTGTTTAAATTAAGTGAAAAAATGTCAATAAAGAGGAAATAAGCAAACATACATTGCCATGGTCACTTAGATTGATTTAAAGAAATCACATCCTGCTTCATGACACTTGGCATTCTTCCCTGGCGTTGCATTGCAGTGGTTTTCAATAATAGATAGGTGGCATTTGAAGCTTTTTCTCTTAAGTCTTTCTTATTTTCCCTCATCCTTTTTTGTCAGTGTTTCAAGTGTAGTTTTCTCTGCTCTTAAAGAATTGTGATGTCTGGATTTTCTCAGTTATGACATTTCCCTGATTTCTAAATGCATTTCAGTGCCTTAATTTTAGATGCTCTTTTGCCCATGATTTGATTGATGTCACCTAAATTTAATGCCAGGCTTCTCATCCAAGTCATTTGTGTAGATTTCCTCAACAATCAGTGATGAGAGGTAGACACTTCTGTAGGATGTCATATGTCACATGAAGACATGGGTCAAAGCTAGGTAAGATGAATCCCACAGTTACATACCTACATTTGGTTAACTCTGCACAGGGAAAGTTAGACACCAGGGAGTGGGATTCCTTGCATCCAACATGCTTAGGAGGGTAACGTCAATAAAACATGGTAAGGGAAGGGAATGATTTAGAATTAGCCTTGCTTTTTTCTTTCAGTGAATGGTAGTAACAATTGACTAATGTTTATTGTGCTTCATGGTAACATTATTATTGATCAAAAAAAACCCCAGAGTTATTTTATAATACTGTGATGGGGTCTCTTGATACAACAGGACATCATTGCACTGAGTTATAGTGAAGCACAATTTGGTCATGTGGTGTCCAAAGCACATGAATTGCGATGGTTCATTAAGTAGTACCAGCTTTAGGCAGGTGGCTGGCTTTTGATACAAGTCAAGTCTATCCGTAATTCTGGTAATGAGAGCTTCTTATTACAGCAGTGTCAGCCTCCACTCAGAGTTAATTGCTTCTGGTGTCGTTATTACAAACTTAGTTCTGTTCTCACCTGTCTCACTAATGTGGACAACAGTACCTGGGCTGTGCTTCTAAATGGATGAGGAAAAAGCTGCTTGACTGTGCCCATCTTCTTAGCTTTGATTAATTTACCTAATATCATTATACATGTTGAAGATATAAGTGATCATGTATATGTCATGTTATTTCTTACTGTACCCTGGGCTGCATCTCCTTATCATTTTATTTCCTCTGTCTTCAAAAGCAGAAGCGCAGAAGTCTCCCTCGGGTGCTATCACCAGACCAGTCAGTCCTGAATATGGCTGTGGCCCAATGCAACTATGAACCTGAAGGAAATTCAGCTGTCTGGCTTGTCAAAAGCAATAAATACTATGTATTGCAAGAGGAAGATTCTGGCTGGTGGAAAGTAAGGGATTTGGAAGGGTAAGTATGCCCTGCAGAATACTTTTGTTCCATGACCATGATTTTCCAAGTATCTCATCTTCATAGACAACACTGCAGGCAGTCCTGGTACCTTTCAGGATCTATGTTAGAATTACCTTAGTAGCTTTTAAACATTGCTCTAGAATCCTCATTGTCTTCTGTACAACTCCATTTTCATTACCATCCTTGGCTGCTAGGTTGAGTAAGATTTACAACAGTCTGCCTAGTTTACTAGCCAAGATAGCATCGAGTGGCCTTAATTTTTATATGTGCCTGAAGAAGGGCTTGTGTACACCGAAGCTATCCATTTTTGGAAGCTATTTAGTTTCAGTAAATAAAAAGATGAAATCTCTCCTCACAAATATTGCCTCTCGTATGCCCAAACCATCTTTAGACCAACACCATTACTATTGCACTAGCAGTGACAGCATGGGAGACCAGTGAGAACTGCTGAGGCACGAATTACTTATCACTTCAGTCTCTCCCCAGCTTTAGCAATACTTTTCCACAAAGACAAAGCACTCCCAACCTGCACAGGGTTTAATTATTCTCTTTGAGGTTCGCAAGTGGAGGAATCCCCTTCGGCAACTTAAAATAAGATTTTTTTCATTAATATCCAGCTGGGGCAGAAAAGAGCATCTCTTCCCAAGTTACTAAATGAGAAACAGCTTTAGGAGTACACTGGAGACAAAGGCAGTGCAACAAACAGGAGCTGCCTGGAAGAGATAAGATTCCTTGTCTGTCTCATGATGGATACTAGCTGAGTTTGATTTTATGTACTTGATAGAAATGTGGAAAGGAAGAATTTTTGAGCTAGAGGATGCCCGAACTGGTTTGGAACAGAATGAAATTACTTGATCCACTCATAATTCACTGATTAAGTTTACAACTGCAAGAAAACCAACAAATAAAGCAACCTTAAGGTAAAGTGTCGGCACTTTATAACTCACAAGATTGGCATATTGTTCTGGATGAAGAAAGCACACAACCCCGGCAACTCAAAGACAATGATAAATTAATAAGCTGAGATATGCTCTTAAATGCCTTCACTGGACTGTTTATGGCTATGTAAAAGCAAATGGTACAGGCAGCTCTGCTTATAGAGCCTGAGTAGAGGGCTCTAAGGTGAATGAAGAGGCAAAGAAAGATCAAGAGAAAGGGGGGGGGACGTTTACACTTTTTTCTTTGGCTTCAGAAACCAAGGCTTTTGCAGTGTTGATTCTGTAAGGACAAGTCACAGATACATCGTAACAAAACCTTTAAATTCTGCTTAAAAAAAATGACGATCTTGTTTTCTTGAATATAGTAGGAACAAGCATCAGGAGTTACCTGTTTCACCTGTTTTCATGCACTCTCAGTTTTCTTCTCGCGTTACTGAGAACTGTGTTAAATAAACTCTTCCTTTCTGTGTCCATCCATATTCAAATATACAATTCCTCCTATTTATTTTTTCTGATGGGCACAGCATACAGCCCACTCCCTTACACCTACAGATGCCTGTTGGCTCCCGCAGCTTAGGTCCATCAGGCCATGCTGCCAGCTGCTTTAAGTGCTAGCTCAGGTGTCCATATTCACTTAGCTTAGCTTCTCAATTGCATCTGGCACTGTGTCAGGAAGAGCCTTGAACCTACCT
>NW_009630089.1:7624-28988 GCF_000690535.1 Cariama cristata
TTGGATATGCTGACGGCACCCATTAGTCACTGGCATCCTTCATCACAGCAACTGAGATGGCATGTAATGATATTGCTGAACAGCTGCTCCAGTCTTCCACATGATGAAACCAATCATGGAGGAAGAAGCCATTTCAATGACTAGCGAAGAGAGTACTTCATTGAAATGTAATTTTCTAAAACAAATTACTTCTGTATTTTTCTACATGGCAAGTAAAAGCAGAAATGTTTTAACCGTAAGCATCTCTGTTAGTAGCATTCTAAAAAGTGACTGTCTGATTAATCCCTTTTCCTATTTTAAGTGACCAAATTTAATATGTCGTCGTGTATGATAGCTAACTGTGAACTGTTTATTTTGCAGGAATGAAGGCTTTGTACCAAGTGCTTACTTGAGAAAGTTATCTCTGAATGATGATGAGCCAAGGTGAATCAATATGCAGCAATTCACTGCTTAAATGTTTTCCTCACCATTCTAGTAAAGATTAGGCAGTGTTTCTGCATTATTTTTCTTTTTCAATAACTTTCTGAGTACTAAGCATAAAGTTTCCTGAAAGGTATAGAATCAGATACAATTTGTCTTCTTGACTCATATATTAATGCAAAAAACATCAGCTGAAAATCCTGGTTTCATTCAAATCAATAGTGTTTTGTCACTGACTTCAATGATGCTGGGGTTTCGATCTTTGTGCTCTTATTTCAACATTAAATCAGCCTAGCTAGCACTATCGTGCCTTTATATGTATGTGAGTAGTCCAGTACAGGATAAAGGGAGTCCAGGTCAGTCGAAGTGATACATCAAATCCATCTTTCCCTTTTTAACAAGATGACACGACATTGTAAGCATTAAATGTATGCCTAAGTATTTGAATGAAAATTTCACAGAAACATAACAGATTGTCTTATAGTAAACCATAGTGGACAAGATTCAGAGGTTTCATTAAAAAACCTCTACTCTTATAGTATCCTGTAAAAAGCAGCATAAATAAGAATCATTATTATTTCTGCACAAGAGGTTATTTTAGAGGCCTCTTTTTCTGCCACATGAACTCCTGTTGTCTGTCATGCTAAGAACATTTGTTTGGGAAGTCTAGGGTTGTGCAGTTTTGGAAATCTTCCATGTAAATTTTGAAAAAGTAGGTGCAAGCTCTTCATAAAGTCACTAAAGGGATATGTAGTTTCATTGCCTGTTACAGCATGCATGGAGAATATTTGGCTTTCTAACAGGAAGAGGTGGAGGAGAAAGGCCGTATAAGTGTTTACCAAGTCATAAAAAAATCCAGACAATTGAATATGTCTCAACTTTTTGAAATATTCACCCTAGACCATGGCATAACTACTCAAAAATATGTGTAGTATGACTTTTAACCCAAGGAAGGAATTTTTCATAACTAGTTTTTTACATTTTCAAGCATGTTGTTTTGTCTTTGCAGGGAAAACTCGAGTGTCAGTGAACAGACACTGGCAGAAGAGCAGAGTATTGCTAAGCATGAGTGAGTATATAGAATATACCTTCATAAGAACCAAAAGATTCTTTGGGCAGAGATTGTCTTTCCACTTTACATGTCCACTGTACCAATGGTATCCTATGTACAGCTGTCATAATAGTGACAATAATTATAGATATTGTCATCAGCAACATCACTGCCCACAGACTTCCAAAGGCAAGAATGTAATTGCTTTCAGAAAAAAAAAAAAAAGTCATTTAGACAAATCAGTCTTGTACACTTAAAGGGATGCTTCATAAAAGTGAAGTGCTATTAAAAAGGCTTCATTGGAGCTCCATGAACTGATCTAACATAGCATGTTTGGCTTGTTTCCTCCATTTGGGAACTCTCAGTTTACTTAAATATTATGACAAGCAGAAGGTTCAAGATTGGAGGAGAATTATGCACCTCCCAGCTTTTAGGGAGATGGCTGTGTCATGGTCTGCAGGAGACAGAGCAAACTCCTTCTGGTAGAGCTCCTGGCAGAACTTTAAGGCAGCAGAATCCTGCTCTAAGGAGTTACTGTAAAAAGTCAGAGTCAGAGTGGGCTCAGATATTTCAGGGTGAGGAGAGCCACTGGATGAGAGGGAGCAGGTGGGAATTAGTGTTTTCCCTTTTATCTCAGGGCCTAAAATCACAGATGCAAGTTAAGTCCCAGGTCTACCCTTTGTCTTTTAAAAGCAATTTTGAAACTATTTACGACGTCTGGCATTTTTCATGTATCTGCTGTGCCTTATTCAGAAATCAGCCGCTGAATAATAAGTCCAGTATTTCTCTTTGCAGTTGGTATGCTGGTAATATCTCCCGTGCCCAGTCTGAGCAGCTGCTCCATCAGAAGGTCCTACATACCCTTTATCACTTGTATATGAACATCCATGGAAATGTTTCTGTGTCTGTTGTCTTTGCTATGTTGCGTAGCTAGAGGATGCTGATGCTCTTCAAATAGCTGTAGTATTACAAAGCGCTAGAAATTCTTGTGCTAACTTGGTACTGATAAACAGATCTCCAAAAATGTCTCTTCTATATAAATGAACAAATGACACACCTCTAAAATAGGCTTGAAACAAAGCCAAACTGCGTGCATTTCCCCTCAAAGCTCCGCTTTTTGGTTTTACTTCTAGGCTTGTGTTGTTTGCTCCAGTGTGGCTCTTTCTGCCGGTCAGTCTAGAGGAATCCTCTGTGATGGTTTTACGATTACGGTATACAAATGTGGAGTAAAAGAAGTTCACCCAGACAAGCAGATAACCCTGAGCAAACTCAGTGCTCTGCCCACTGAGTTTTGGCTGGATGCCCTCCTAGGAGGAAGGATGGATAGCACCAGAGGACTAGTCCAGTGTACAAGTCTTCACAGCAGACAACTGCAGAAATATTTGTCCATGTACCTTTCTAGAGGAGACCCCGCCTCAGCCATGCTTTGCCCTTGGACATACTGTACAAAGACGTTTTCCTCTTGTGGCTTGCTGCTTTCTCACAGGCAGTCTTACTGGATCTCAGCCACTAAAAACTTTGATATAACCTGACCCTCAGTGTCCTTTCCCTTAGACCTGCACCATAGATTCAGGAATGAAATTCAAGTGTGGTAAATCACTGGAGAAAGGCAGTTATGTCCCAGTCCCAAAAGGTGCTGGATACTCCTGACACCAGTTAACTTTAAGGGAACATGAAATTTCCTTTGAACTTCATAGCAATGAACCTTGGCCTTTATGTGAGCTTCTAGATGTCTTCTTTCCTCCCTGCAATAGCCATTCCTAGCCATTCAAATGAACTCTGAAAACCATTTCCAGCCCGGTATGGTAAACTATTAACAGAAGTAAAAGTGGATAGTGAAAGTTAGGACTGAAGTACCACATAAAGACTAAAAGTAGTCCAAATATAATAGAGTGCACGAAAATCTTTCTATTTATTCAGTAATTCAGAAATACTTTGACAATAGAAAATACATCAATCATCTAGCGCATTATGTAAAGGGACTGAGTGTGGTGGATAGAGCTCTTATTCAGATGGGATGTATGTGGCAGTGTTTGGGTCTTATACTGCGTACAGCCTCTGGAGAGGACATGAGGAAGGAGATGGGATTAACAACTCTCCATCTCCCCAGTTATGAATCTGTATCTGTGCACCAAAACAAAAATGCAGACTACTCACTTCATGTCTGGGCTGGGGTACAACTCACCTAATTTTAAACATTTACAATGGGATACCACAACCAGTTACCTAGACCTTCTTTTTAGTGGAGAGAAATACATATTTCTCAGGCATAATTCATCTTGTCCTAATGTAGTCCTTAAAGGAGGTCAGATGAGTCATGTCTCCTTCTCTCCTTTGTGGACATTACAGTGTAAAAGCCTAAAGTTCACTGAAATTAATCCCAACCTCATTGTTTCTTGTAACTTTTTTTTTCTTTTTTGTAATTAGGGAAAAGAAGGCGCTTTTATGGTTCGGAAATCTAGCCAAGCAGGAAAAACTGTGTCTGTGTTCAGCAAGGTTCCTGAGTGAGTATCCAAAGAATGTGTCCGATTTCTATGAGTGTGCTATGGGCAAGCTGCTTGGTGTGACTGGTCAACAACAAAATCTCTACATTGTGTTAGAGATCAACCTCAGGCACATTCAGGTCATGTTAGTTATTTGAATTCATACATGACAGTGGCTCCCTGAATGGGAGAACAGAGGCCTAGAATTGCCTTATCTAAATGCAGGCATGAAACAGGCACATAATCTAGAGGAACAGCGGAGCCTCAAGAGTGAGAGAAAAGGAAGGGAACGGGAAGGGGAAGGGGAAGGAGAAGGAGAAGGGAAGATCTTCAAAATTAGAAGTAGAACCATTGCAAGGGCAGTATATGAAAGTCTTTTGCTCTAGATGTAGCTGTTGGGAGACAGGTTCTAACCATCAGACTACATTAACAGTATGCAGCAGAAGTCTTCAATGTGCTAGGAGCCTGTGCTACATAGCCAGCAGGTGTTAAGGGGGAAAAAGCAGACCGAGGCAAATGCAACAGTCTTCCTGGTGACATCTACTACATATTTTGTTATTTGGCCAACTGGAGTATTGCAGTTCATCAGCAACTAACTAATCTATTAATGCATGGGCTGGAAGGCACTTCGCAAGGCTTTCATACGTACTACACTTTGTGATGTCTTTCAGAAGTAAGAAAGGAACAGTCAAACATTACCATGTGCACAAAACCCCTGAGAAGAAGTATTACCTCGCTGAAAATTACTGTTTTGAATCCATTCCCAAGCTTATACACTACCATCAGCACAACTCAGCTGGTAATCCTATATGCTCTTTCTACGTGATTGGCTTTGGCTTAGGCTTCTGGACTCAGCACTATGGTGAATCTCTTCCAATACTGAATACTCTAAATATTCAACCATTTTGGGGGACAGTTTGGGTAGAACTTGATCTAACATATTCACAATTAATATAATTGCTTTCCTTTGCTGTACATTGCTTTTTGGTATTGTACTACCTCTTCTTGTGATACCTTTGCTGGACTAGCTGTTAAGCACAAAATTTTCAATCTTGTGTCATGATGCAGCAGCTGCTGAATATTGAATACCTGTCATTACCTGGATGGTTGCAATATGGCAGGGAGAGGGAGGTATTTGTTTCCCTGTATTTTCTTTGATTTCAGAAGACTCATGTGTATACTGTGACCTTTAACAGGTTTTCTTTGTAGGTATGGTGACAAGGCTCCGGCATGCAGTGTCTACGCAAGGAAATAAAGTCCCAACCACAGCTTCATTAGGAAATGGTATGAAGATAATTTTCCTTTTTGAAACTGGTGTCAGTCTTGGCCACCAAGAAAAGAATAACAAGAGAATCATGACTCATGCTTTCAGGCTTTCAGGAGGTTACAGAATCTTTGTTTGGTGGCCATTTCCACTTGTCGAGCAGGAGGCAATGTGAGAATTTGGGAAGGATTGTCTTCTGTAGTTTCCTCTTGTCCAGTGTAGCACTGAGAATTTATGGTTCTATGAAATAGGGTATCCCTTCCTATAAGTGCTTCTAGTCTACATCCAGGGCAAGGTGAATGCAAAGGTATTCTGTATCAACTTTATGTTTTTAAGGCATTTTATGTCAGATCTTATATCAACTGTGCAAGACTTTGCATGCTTCCTTCCCCAGCACATCTAAGTCATGGCCATTCTTTCCCTTTGCCACATTACCTGGCACAGTAATACTTATTCTCCTATCTCCTACATGAAAATATATCACCATTTGATGCATAAATCTTTCTCAGATCTATTTATAAGGCTTAAATCTAAGCAGCAGCAAACAACAGTTGTAGGAAGTGTGGTCTCCTTCCATAACTCAAACACAAAGCTGAGAGACAGGTATGTTGCTTCAGAGCTGCATGCTTCTGCAACCCTCCAGGGAAAACAACAGCATTGCGTGGGGCGGATACCACACCTGCATTTGACCACTTTTTTATTTGCTAAAGAAATTCCTTTTGTCTCACCAGGAATCTGGGAGCTGAAACGAGAAGAAATTGTCCTGCTGAGAGAGCTAGGGAGTGGTCAGTTTGGAGTGGTGCATCTGGGAAAGTGGAAGGAAAAGTACGATGTGGCCATAAAGATGATTAAAGAGGGAGCAATGTCAGAAGATGAATTCATAGAAGAAGCTCAGACCATGATGTAAGCTATGGCAGTACTTAATTATTTGGAAATAATGATCTCTCCAAACATCAATCAGTAATGTAGAGCACACACAGGAAAGAGAATTTTCTCTTAAAAATAGCATTAAGTAATGGTGAGTCCATCAGGCACATGTTAAATAGGTAGCCACATAAGATATTTGAAATATTACCAAGAACTTCACAAAGATTGATAGGGTCATCTACAAAGTTTTCAATTAACATCTCTTCCACAACTTCAGAGGTTCCACATTTGTCACTTAAAACTATGCTTCATTAGCATCTATAAAGAAATGGTTAGAAAGCTGTTCCCACCATCCTGAAGATAAGAATGAGAGATAGATGAATAACTAGGAAATACCAGGAAATTGAACGTGAGACTTGAAGCATTAGTGTCCGACTCTGAAGAGGTAAAGACATTAGAATTTCCAGCGAGATGATAGTTGAAGCATATGAATTCAAGAATATTTTTGATACCTTGTATCCTGAAGGAATGCATTACTTTTCCATCAGTTAACTAGCTGATACGAGCAGGCTTCTGAATCTGAAAATTATTCAACATGGAAAAATTGGAAAGCCTTAAGGTTTAAGGTCCACCCCACCAACTCAGATCTATTTTCTCCCACCATTAAGGCAGCACTTTTGCTCAGCTAAATTCTATTTCAGGTTTTGTCTATAACATTGTCATTTCATCGATACTAAGTCTTCTTTTGATTGTCATCAATACTGAGTTTCAAAGTAATGAGCAGAAGGACACTCAGTCCTTCTGGAAAAGTAATATTTGAAGTCTGAGATGGGACTGCATCCAATTTCAGTAATTTCTTTCAGTACATTGCATTGATATTTGAAGAACAAAACTTACAGAAGTGCACAATAACATCTATTTATTCTTTGATTATTTTTTTCTTTATTTCAGGAAACTAAATCATCCCAAACTTGTTAGACTGTACGGTGTATGCTCAAAATTGTATCCCATCTATCTAGTGACGGAATACATGCCTAATGGCTGTTTGCTTAGCTACCTAAGGAGTCATGGGAAGGAACTACAACCACTTCAGCTTCTGGAAATATGTTATGATGTTTGTGATGCTATGGCATTTCTGGAGAGCTGTCAGTTCATACACAGAGATTTGGTAAGCTATCCCACAGGAGAAGTGGAACAGGGAAGGCAGGGGCATGACCTAACACTAGGCAGTCCTACCCCTCAAGATCAGCCACAGATGCATTGGATCTCTTGGCACTCACCCCAAAAAGCACTGCAGTCTGCTGAAGAGACACCCAGCTGGCTCAATACAAGGCAGTTCTGGACGAGCACCACTAAAGCCACATGTAAACAGCACTGCACACAACCTACTGTGCTTCAGAGCTGAGCTGACAGGTCTGCAGCGCTATATACTCTGCTGCCTGCATGTATGGATTTATGCACCGCTTGCCAGCACAGACATCCAATTCTAAAATTAGTCCTCTGAAGTAAAGGGTTCTGTCCAATGATGCTGTAGTCCTCCAGGAGAAAGAGATGCAACATTAAAGATTTGGGTCACTTAGACTGTTTTTAATGAATTGGGGATTTATTTAATTGGGGACTATTTCTCTTATAAAACAAGTGTGAACACTACTAGGATAAACTGGAATTTACTGTGGTGCATTGCAAGCAGGAACAGAACTTTCAAGTCTGCAGCTGCCCAGCTCTTTGTAATGCATTTATCTGCCGGTTTTCAAGAGAGTATTTCAAGTTGGTTTTGATGAGGACATCAGTCCTTTCAAGGACTTCTAGCTAAAGTTTATGCAGAACTTAGCTTTCAAGAATGCTAGCATTCTTGCGGGAAATAAACTGTTCTTTTATTGACCTATTAAAAGTGAACCTAGCCAAATTTCTGGTGCATTGTGCTTCAGAGTCAGTAGCAGTATTTTGCCTTCTAACTCCAGACAAAAATATGTTGGAAGATATGTGACAATTTATATTACAGACTTGCTTAATTTTCCAATAGGGGTGCAGTCTCCTCAGCTAGCATTTATGTGTCTTGGTGATGCTTTCAAAGAATTGTCTTTTTGTGTAAACAAAGTTGTTAAAGCCCATATCTCACCGATTTTCACATCCTGATCCAGAAATCAGGAATATCAGACAACTTAAGTAGCAGAATTCAAGTTGTATATATAAAGTCAGTTTCCTGAAAACTGGCTGTGCAGAATGGGAAAACAGAAATAAAACTTGAGCTTGGTTTCAGGCTGAAAACTAGATGCAAACTGTATCACAGAAATTAATAAGCATGCAGGCAGAGAATACAGCCTTAGATAAATGTTCTCAAGTAATCATTTGCAGAACTAGGCTTATATTGAACTTTTCATAAATCAAGCTGCTTGAATCACCTTTCATTGCTCCACTCTGTTTATAGTACATTGCGAATAATCTAATCACTGTTTTTCACTTTTTGATGCCTTGGTAAATTCTGAGACTACTGAAAAGGACCTTGGAGTGTGTCGCCATTTGAAAGACAGGGTTTAGTTTCTGGCTTTCTTGCTGTTTTTCTAGATGAATGTGAGTTTCTTATCTCTGTTTCCTCATCTCTCAATGTCCTTATTTGTAAAGCTGGAATAATGATACAGAATGTTTTTCAATCAATAATCAGAAAGTAAAATAAGAGAGCTACTTACTGTTCCCTTACCGTTCCCGAGTTAATCAAATCAAAGAATGTCATTATTCATTGAAATGCTAGAGGATAGAAATTATTATTAGCAAGTTACCAAGACACATTATTAGCAAGTTACCTCTTTATATTTTTTCCACTCATCCTCTTTCTCATTTCCCTACTAAAGGCTGCAAGGAACTGTTTGGTTGACAGCAATCTTACCGTGAAAGTATCTGACTTTGGGATGACTAGGTAAGTAAAAGCATTGGGAGCTTTGTGAAGCTATGCTGTTAGTGTATATATAGCTCACTGGCATTGATCAGCTAGCAAACGGCTGTTAAGAAAGTTAAGCTACAGGGTGTGATACAGCTCTTTGTGCCTCCTTTCCATTAATGACCATAAGCCGTTATGGGGTTAGAATAAAATCATTCTGCTGTCTCAAAAAGTTAAGACTTAAAGGGCAAGAGCAACTGAGAGATTTCACTATTCATGTTTGTTAAAGAAATCTCAGCATTTACTTTGTGTACAAGATTTTCACCTAATTTGGGGGGCCAAACATCTTAATCAGCGGCCTCAATGGAGAGAAGTTGGAGAGGATGAGCAGCCTAGAGAACATGGGCTCTGAGAAGAGGCTGAGGGAGCCAGTTGCTTAGTCCAGTGAAGAGGAGACTAAGAGGGGATCTAAAAGCTGCTTGTAGCTACTTACAGTTGCAAAACTGATGGAGCCAAATAACTCTTACCAGTGCCAGGTGATATAACAGCAGACACTGGCCCCATACTGTAGCTTGGGAAGTTCAAGCTGGACAGTAAGAGAAGTTATTTCCCCAGGAGGGTGGTAGAACAGTGAAACGTGCCAGTCAGGGAGACCACGAGATTGCAATCTTTGGAGGTTTTTAAAACTTGTCTACACAGAGCCATGGCTGACCTGATCTGATGTTGGGAGTAATTCTATTTGAGCAGGAGGCCTGGCTAGATGGCCTTACAACTGGCGTTTCTATGATTCTGCATTATTTCTCTAATAAGTTGATAGTAGTTATCTGTTCTATAGATTATAGCTGATGCCTCTATCGGGTGTCCTTTGGAAATCTGAGATTCTGTCCAGGCTTTTCTTAGGAACCTTGTGATGTACAAGGAAGAAGCAGTAAACAGCGTTTCACTGTAACTCGGTCACAACCAAGTTTGGTTCTTGCCTTGTAGGTATGTTCTGGATGACCTGTATATAAGTTCATTAGGAACCAAGTTTCCAGTGAAGTGGTCAGCACCAGAAGTTTTTCATTACACCAAATTTAGCAGCAAGTCAGATGTATGGGCTTTTGGTATGTATGGAGTTTGACATACAAATATGTGTGCATAATACACCATTACATTTGGATTTCCTCAGATTACTAAGCAGAAATGCTAGACATTTATACACTGAAGAAATGTAAAAAGCAGTTACAACTTATGTTCTTGTTTAATGTTTTTATGCATCCAAGCCCTATCCTCTTCGGATTTTTTTAGCCGTACTGTTTTCCTTTTAGGCACATAGAAACTCTGCCCGCTCCCCAGTTGCCATATGTGTATTTAATACAGTAAAGTAAACTGTTGGCCGTGGAGATCAAACGGTGTCTTTGGCATATCTAGACCATAAATCAGTGCTGTCCAAGTCAAAAGAGCTTTGCTGTTAGTCACAGAGGTCAGAGTGGACTCTGTGCATAAGCCAGTTGTGGAAGAGAGTCTGTGTGAGCTGGGACTCTGTATCTCAACAAAAATAAGATGCATTTGCAGATCACTTTCTACTCAGGAATTTCAAACATTTGAACTTTTACTTCAGTGGTTTTCAAGCTGTGATTTACAAATCCCTGGAGTCTGTTCAGTGTCTCTAAAAGTCTGCAAAAGATGTCAAAGGAAAGGGAGCCTTTTGTGAACGGGCTTAAATTCCACTTACATGGGTTTTCTCCTCCAGTGGGAAAATTTTGGCAGCTGTCAAGTTGATGAAAGATTGGTGACCCACTGTTCTTGACATTGAACAATGGTAAATAAAACACATGAAAGTGTTTCCAAATGCTGGGCCACTTCTTATCTTTAACTTCAGCTATTCTCCCAATATTAACGATGCTGGCAGAGAAACAGCTCATTCACGCCCTTCACGAGTGGTTTATAATACATAAGATTAAATCAGAAGCTGGATTTTCTGGTGATATGTTTTCTTTTTGCTCTTACCGATGAAATCCTGGCTCCAGGCTTTATTGTCGTTAACCTCAATATTGGCATTAACTTCAATGAGAAACATTATTTTTCCTTAGAAAGCCTTTTCTCATTTTAACACTATCCATTGATGCTGTGAAAGCAAGGGGAGAGTGGGATCTGTCAGTTCTTCTTTGTTTTTTTCTAACTAATGAGTCTTTAAAGGGCTTTAAAGAACTGAACTGATGTATTCATAATCCCAAAGCAGATGTCAGAGAACAAATAATCTTGTTTTTTTAATGTTCTCATCAGGTGATTCAGGCACCATTTTATTCTAATCCCACTATGCTCCAGTCTTCAAGCTGGAGGGAAGTCAAAGACCCAATAAATTTCCTTTTTAAAAAAAATCATTACTGCCAGTATTACATATCATTATGAAATAAATATTCCACAATTTTTTTTTTTTACTTTATGGTTGGCATCATTATCACATATGTTCAGTTACAACAAAAATTGTTTCTTGCAAAGCTATCATTATGAATTAATGATTATGATATTATCCAGTGTTTCTATTGCTTCAGTATAATCCAGTTTTTTATAGGTATGTGTAGCTGACACTATCAAGTATTTGGAAATCTTTCTGATACCAAAGCTGTTTGTATCCCATTCACTTTAAAAAAATCTGTAAAAACATAGATACCTATAGCTGTCATTTTGGTTTTCCTTCCTTCTCTCTGTATACACACACATACATATATAAGGGGATGTTTGTATGTATTTTGTAAAAAACTGAGTCCATGGATAGCTATGTCTTGGGTTTTCTCCATCATTGTCCACATTAAATATATTTTATAACTAACTTTATCATCTAACTTTACCTTCTTCTGCAGTAGAAGTTGTTTTACATTTGAGTACAGAATCACACCTGTTAGTCAGCTCCACACTTTGGAGCTTTTCTTTGGACAATATTCTCTGTAAAGCGTTTGATCGGTTCTATGTTGCATGTGTGTCTTGTTCCAGGAAAAAGAGGTTATCCTACATTTCTTGACTTTTGTTTCTTGTTTTCCACTGCCATGAATATTTTTGCAGGTATCTTAATGTGGGAGGTGTTCACTTTGGGAAAGCAGCCCTATGAGCTTTATGATAACATGCAGGTGATTGAGAAAGTTTCTCAAGGATACAGACTCTATAGACCACAACTGGTTTCAGACATCATCTACCAGATAATGTACAACTGCTGGCATGAGGTACGTGTATCTGCACATACAAACTGGAGAAAATAAAATAACAGGAGTCACTAGGAATCCCTGTTGACAGCCAAACTAATGTTCATAGTGGAAAATAAAATATCCCTTATAAAAGCCATTGCTTGTATGTAGTACATTCTATATAGCAGGACATTGTTAGTACAAGAAACAGGGCATAAAGGAAGATTGGCTCTCTCCTTTTCAGAACCATATATTTAAGCAAAGAACAGTATAATACCCTTCAACATCAACATAATATACAGGATGAAATTCTTCTCACCTAATTTTAGTGATTTAAATGTTCTGTGCTGAGCTAAGCTAATTGTCTAAATTTCTTCCATGATTACAGGACCATTACTGGTACCTCTCCATGGTCATTTGTCCTTTCTGTCTTAGCCACCACACTATAAAAGATATCTGCTTTCCTATACAGAGATCTTAAACAGTAAATGTAGATGAGATCTCTACCTTTTTAGACAGCTAAAGTTGTGTGAAATAACCCCACCCCTAGAATAAGGATGCCCTACCTTATCTGTGAGTCTTCTAGGAGTTGTAAGTCAAATGCTGATCATGCGCATTTTATTCTGAGAGATCTGTGTCTTCTGTGCCAAGAATTATCCTGATTTATTGTTCGTCTAAATGTTAGTCAGCTGTCTGTGGACCATGACCTGTTTCTCACCAGCAACAAAGAACAGTTTGACACATTATTGGTGATACCATGAAATGACAGAGATGTTTTGGGTTTTTTTTAAATATAATTGTCAAAAAAGTGAGAAAAATAACTTATATTTGAGGACATGTTAATGCAAGAAAAGAAGATTAAACTATGACAAATAAGTAAATTTCTTTACCTCATAATCATCACTGTCTCTACAAATTTCTGCATGCTAAAATCAAGAAAAACTAATGCAAATTACAGTTTCCGAATGATTTCAAAATTAAATAACGATAACCATCATGTTTGCTTCATTTAGCTACCAGAAAAGCGCCCTGCCTTTTATCAGCTCTTATCATTTTTTGAGGCACTGAGAGAAGACAACAGAGCTTGAAAAAGAAGATTCAGAAACAGATGACTGTGCATGCTGGTTCCATATCACTTGTCTTCTGCAAGAGAGCTAAATCTGAAATCTGCCTGACATTAGCCGTCCCTGTTATTCTGTACATTAGTGTTGTTCTCATTTAATCAGGGAGTTGACCAAGAAGCATTTGGAGAAAGCTTTTGTGACATTCTGTGGGCAACAGAATTTGGAAGGACACTGTGGATGAATATAATTAATTTTGTTAGCGTTGTCTCAAAAGACTTTTCAGATGCTGAGATATATACCAATTATGTACACTCCTTCAGTGCTTCCAAGCTGTCATTATTTGGCCTTAACTGGAAATGTAAACAGGGAAATATATGCTTGTTAGGTTTTCTGATTGTCATAACTCATCTGATTGTGTTTTTTCTTTGTAATCACTTCAAGGTGATGCCTGAAGTCAAATTTAGAACTGCTGCAAGTGACAGTAACATAAATAGTTATAGTCTTACTTTCAATTACTTAGAAATTATACTGGTAAAATCTTATATCAGTTTGCTTACCAGTAATATTGACTTTAGTTTCGGCCCTCAGGGTGTACATTTGATTTGGAATTTATCCTAAGCTACTTATCTAAGATATTTGCAACTTAGCAATATATGAGATGTTTACTAGAGTGTTATTGCTTCATGCTACAGGTAAAAATAGAGAAAAAAAAAAAACTATTCAGATTTCCATAGTCATTGCAATAGCAAACAGTAAATTTGCTGATCTCTACAAAATCTGAAGAGCAAAAATTTGAAGAGAAATGAAAATGCTATTAGTACAATTGCTTAGCCAAATATTTTGCCACTGAGGGGCTGAAATTTGGCGCCTGATGTTAACACTTAAATCAGAGCACTCAACTTTCAAATGTGCATAGCACTACACAAATTAGTGCTAAATTCCGTAAGTCTAGAGATACCAAATACGTCTGAAGCTACATAACTATAACAAGGGAGTCTAAACTTAGTCACTGACATTTGTAAAATGCTGATCTAATACGTATAAAATAAAGGGATTTTAAAATAAAATAAGGTCTGAAAAAAATCCTCTCCTCTCTCATGTTTGAGCTAGTGCAGTGGGCAATGCCTCTAAGAGTCCAAGCGACGTCTGCTTGCCCTTTCCCCGGTGGAGTTGGCCCAGCCCTCACAGAGACCCCTCTGAGGCTCCACTTTGAGCTCACCTGAACCTAAGGAGCAAGAAATGGAGGGTGTGGACATGTAGGGAGAGGGGAGAAGGAAATCACACAATCATAGAATGGTTTGGTTGGAAGGGACCTTAAAGACCATCTGGTTCCACCCCCCCCGCCATTGGCACGGACAACCTTCACCCGCAGGGACACCTTCCACCAGACCAGGTTGCTCACAGCCCCATCCAACCTGGCCTTGGACACTTCCAGGGATGGGGCAGCCACAGCTTCTCTGGGCAACCTGTGCCACTGCCTCACCACTCTCACCGGGAAGAATTTCTTCCTAATATCTCATGTAAATCTTCTCTCTTCCAGTTTAAAGCCATCACCCCTTGTCCTATCACCCCATGCCCTTGTCAAAAGTCCCTCCCCAGCTTTCTTGTCAGCCCCTTTAGGTACTGGAAGGCTGCTCTGAGGTCTCCCTGGAGCCTTCTCTTCTCCAGGCTGAACAACCCCAACTCTCTCAGCCTCTCCCCACAGGACGTGCCTGCTGGCGTTGCCTGCTCTCGGCTCTGGAAGCTGGCTGGCAGAGCACATCCCTGTCCGCGTGGGGAGCTGGGCACCTGTTTGAGGGAAAGCAGCATTTGGGGTCATGCAAATGACCGTGGGGATTGACACAGGCCTGGGGGCCATGGGAGGCTGCCCGCGAGGGAGAGGTAGGGCATGGTATGGTGTTGCCTGTACATTGAGCTGGGCCAAGGCGTGTTGACCCAGAGACAGGGTCAGGAGGGAGTGCTGACACAGATAAGATATGAGAAGAGGGTGGGCACCCCCCCAGCACAGAAACTGTGATGTATTGTTGGGGCTAATGCATGTGGTTGATTCTTTTTAATAAAAACATCGTCCTTTTATTTCTGTTCTTCCAACATCCTGCTGTATTTTTTCAGTGGCTTTACGTGTTGACAATTCTGCATGGTGTTTTTTGATTCATAGCACAGTTTTTAAAATTAATTGCTTTGAAATGAAAGCTTTGCCTTAATGGAAATGTTAATCTTAACAACAGATCTGAAGACAGCTGGCATGAACAATTACATTATTTGATTGTTTCCAGCTTTGCCATCCCCTTTTTCTGTTACTGCACAGTAAGTGGGAAGACCACATATAGTTGAATTATTTATCTTAAAAGTTCAGCTGAAGTACTAAGGTTTGGGGATGTTATGGCAATGGGATATGTGGTGTAGGTAGGCAACTTAAAGAAAAATTATTTTCATTCCTTTACATTCCTGTCTAGTTTGCAGTTAATCAGTATCACCTGCCCACCATTTTGAACTGTCTCAATTAAGGGTCTTGTCTCTTAAATAGGAAATGAGTGTAAAGCATTAGTTTTGTGAGCCCACAGAGTCCAGCTGTGTGTTTTCAGGTATATGTTTGACTGCTTTCTGCAGTTTCTGATAATTTTGGAGGCCCATGATTTAAAGAGTCTGTGCATTTGCTGAACGTTTTTCAGGCAGGCTGGTGTTTGCTACGGGCTCTTTGTCAGAACGCAGGACTGAGTAGACACCTCGTGCCTTTCAGTGGCCCTGGTGTGTACAGAACAACTGCACTGGCATGACGGCAGGTATGGCACAGGACCTACAAGACACAGAATCATACTAATGTTGACTGGAAGGGACCTCTGGAGGTCATCTAGCCAAACTTTTCACTCCAAGTGGGACTGTCCCCAACACTCAATCAGCCATACCTTTGTCTACCTGAGCTCTGAACACTCCTAAAGGTGAAGAACCCACAGCCTCTCCCAGAGCATGGAATAGGCAACCTGCTCCAGTGCTGCACTACCCTCCTTGTGAGCAGCTTTTCTTTTTCAGGTACAACTTGAACCTCCCAAGCCTCAATCTACCATATGTCATAGTGCAATTTGTATTTGTAGTACGCAGTATTTGTAATGCAGTATTTTTAATAGTGGAGGTAATGGCTAAGGTACTGAAAAAAAAGAAAAAAGGAAGTTTGATCATTTAGTGTTAAGGAAATTTATTCCATTTTTGGATGACAGCATAACACAGAGATCTTTCAGTATTTTTTTTTTTTTGAGGGAGCATGGGTGATTTGGTCTCTACGATACTTATCAAGCAAACAGTTAGAAAAATAACTTATGTTACAACTTCCTAACAAAGTTCCAGTGCTTGTTAGTCTTCATCCAGTATCCATTTTACATTGATACAGATTTCCTGAAGGTGCAAACATTGCAGTTTTTTTATATCAAATTGAGTTCTTCATCACTAAGTTTCTTCTGGTGGTCAGGTTTTGTTCTCACTGCCTATTAGATACACTTTTGAGGTCTCTGTCTGGAAAGATCAAGATGTTCCTCTTGGGCATTAGGAATATTTGTGTTATCTTTATGCCTCTCTTGATCTGTATACAACTGTATACTTCCAAGCTCTTGTATCTCATTACAGAGGAAACAAAGAGAAGTTGGATGCAGCACACTTATGAAAAGCAGCACAAATACTGTGTAATATTATGCGCGTAATTCGTAGAAAAGCCATAGGACATATGTATCTTCAATTTTTGCAAGTTTTCTAGTTACCACATAAACAGCAGATTTAATTGCTGTTGTTTATGAACCAGCAGATTAATGGTCAACCAGAAGACATTATGTTTGATGACATCCATAGTGCTTTCGTCCTTACTAGACACTATTGTTAAAAGTGAAATGAAAAAACCCAGAAACCCTTGGTGTACCCATGTCTTCTAGAATGATGTTTGTGTCTCTTCAGACGGCTCAAAACCCATGTTGCTTTTTCCCTCTTCATTGTAAGGGTTCTCCTCTTCACAGTTTGATTCTGCTTCACCCCTACTTTCTCTCGTTCTCCTGTAATGAAAATTCATTTTATATTAGACACTCCTGTTCTGTTCAAATCTTTCTGGATCCCCAGAATCCCCTACTGTAAATAATACTGTGTTTAATTGGGAATATTTATATAAAAGGAATTTTGTTGGTTTTAAGGGGAACTGTAGCAAACCTACTATATTCTTAGAAACCCCATTAATGGAGAGACATAGAAAACCAACCTAGCTATTGCTGTTAATGCAGTATTTGAGGAACGTTACATTACTGGACAGCTTCCAACAAGATTATTGAAAACTGCAGGTGCTAATGAATGTGCACAACTCTGCTGTTGGAGAAGGCACTGTGTTCCCAGCAAGTGTGGGGTTGGCAGAAGCCTGGCTATGCTGCGGCTCCCAGTAGCCACAGTGTCCAGCTGCCTTGGTTAAACTGATGATGATGGGGAAATTGCACAAAGCTGCCAAAGCTGCTGTGCACTAAAAAGCAGGGAGCTCAACCTTTAGCTATCACTGTTGGTGGGAGGGGAGTAATAAGCTTTAATTCCTTAACTTACTTCAGTTAGATTTGGCAGATTATTTGTGAGCACCCTGATGATTCAGTCATCGGGACATCTCGCAATGGTCATGATCATAGTATCAAAAATATTACTCACTTTTTGCGATCTCTCTGCCCAGTGATGATCAAGACAATAACTCCAATGACAACCAGGCTAATGACCACCCCAAATATAATTAACCAGATGGTGACTGGTGGTTCATAAGGTGTGGCCAGGGTTGGAACTATGCCCACAAACTCCAGTGTGTTATCATCCAGTCTGAAAGCCTCATTGATTCGTCCCCGAGACATCCTGCCATCAAGAGCAAATTCGAAGAGTTTCACACGTTTATTGGAAGGAAAAAAACAGTTTTCAGTTGTTTTATAAATGTCCAGTGTGCCAAGCTTCCCCTGAGCTGCTCAGTTGAAAAGGCTACACAGGAGGTACTTCTAAATCCATGCTTCTTCTGGCATGGGCTTGTGAGTGACAACCACAGCACCTTAAGCCCTTAACTTGTTGCAGCTTAACTGACATGTTCAGACACTGTATGAACACTTAAACTCAGTCTTAACATTTATCAAAATGAGGCAAACAGCCTTCTGATCTCCCTCGCTATTTGCATTTTGCCCCTCATTATCTTTGCCATAAGTTTCTTGGTTATCCATAAGTTTCTTGGATATGTGACAGAAAACCACAGCTTTGACATCTTCTCACCTGTTTCTCTCCTACAGTCTTCCATAGTTTTGATTCTTGCGTTTCTCAATGCCCTGAAAACCCCTTCCCTGGTGTATTTTCTGTGCCTTGTTTTTCCCTGAACTTCTGCTTCTGCTGTTGAGTGCTAACCAGGCAGTGACTTTCACAGCCATAGTCTTCTCCCTTGGTTCACAAACTTAACTCACTGCTTTTTCAACCCCATCTCATGTTGCTGCTGCTTTTAGATTTGTGCCCTCTTCATTTCCCATTCTACATTACTCATGACCATCTGCAGAGCTGCAGTTTTACTTATCGTTTTTACAGCAGTGACTTACAGTGGTGTCATACTGTGCTATAAAATAGGTCTTCATTGACCCATAAGTGGGAACTAGTTCCTCCTCTGACCTCTTCTTGTCTGTATAATGAAATACATCTGACTACCTTTCTAGTACATCATTATTCTGGAGTCCTTGCTAACAATAATTCTTGCACTGAATATTCACTAATGAGAGGAAGAAAACACGTGTGCATGCACACACTGTTACTGTGCTCTGTCTTTCAGAGTGTAAGATAGTTTCTGTTAAAGTTTGAACAATGATATTTTCTGGCAAGGTATGATGCAATTAGGTGTGTTACAGCAGTTTTACAAGCCCCCTGAAGCATTTGACATTGGCTGTTGTCCAAGACACCATCAGATAGATGGACAGTTTTCTTTCTGTCCTAACAGTTTCTCTCATCCCACTATTTCCATGCTAACTGCAGATCTGACTTTCTTATCACCCCTTCTGCCTCAGCTGACTTGAGCACTGCTTTCCCTTCCACCCTTTCACCTGATTGGTTGGTTGGTTGTTTTTTTTTTTTTTCCCCAGAGAGCAAAATCTCACCTGATGGCATCTTCCACGTCAGCTTTGGGCACAATATCACTGATATTACCTGGCATGCTGACAGTAAGGTAGAAGGAGATCCTTTGTGTTTGTTCCCCAACGTGAATGTCTGTAATCCTGAATGAGAAACAGAAGAGAAAGGGGTTTTTTAATTGCTGAGATGACATTAGCTTTAAATTCAGGCAAGCGAACAGTCGTGTTTGATTGGCAATGCCAGGGGGGGTAGTTTATGCTGAGTGAGTTCTTCCTAGTGACCTCAATTGGGAATTGAAATCAATTTTCCTGACAGAATTTCTTTTTCTATGTGCAAATCCGTAACTTTAAATGGAGAGAGTCTACCCTGTATCTGAGACAATCCTTGGTGTAATTTTCCAAAGCACATAATCAGCTGCAGAACAGAGACTGTTTGGGACAGGCCTCATGAACGAGGTAATGTATGAAGTACCAAGCAAAAAAAACCCCAATCCTTCTTTCTTATATTCTGCAGGGAGTAGATACTAGATGTTACATGACTGATGTTCTATAAAGTAATATCAGATAACTTAAGCAGATAACTTCTGAAAATTTTTGAAGAGACCTAATAAAAAGGGTTATTTTTCTTACTAGAATCAATTTCAGATGATAGATTTTATGTTTGTAAGTGAACATAGATAAGATTCATAAGTCTGCACAGAATTCTAGTGCTTTATAACCAACAAGTTTATCTTTCTTTGGCCCAAAACCTCTTGGATATTCAGTATCATACACACACATTGTTAGAAATTTTTATTTCTAATCAATGTATATTCCCTGATATTTCCATATAGGTGTCAGGCACAAATTCTCAAGGCTCACTTCCATCACTGATAAGCCATGCGAGACAAAGCCGCCTGCATCCACTGAGGTTACTTAACTTTAGCACATTACTCCTGAACTTCAGACTCTTGAGTGAAGAGAAAAGACAGCATGTAACCAAGCTGGCATCTTGCCTTTTACAACCGGCTGATGTTTGACATTGTATGCTATCACCTTAAATTTGACAGAAGGCACAATTAATTCCACCAATTCATGCCGCTAGCGAACCAGAAGCAATATAGACATAGCTGGCACAATTAAGCAAGCCACTCACTGGAAGTTAACTTCCTGTTGCTTCTTCTCTGCAAAGTATTTTCTCATGGCATAGGCGACAGATGACTTGAACAAGAAGAGCTCGTTTTCATTCCATTCATACTGCAAAAACAGCACAAGAGAAATTCGTCAGAGATGGCGAGTTATCTGACACTAAGAAATCGTTCTAAAAAGAAGCAGCGATTGTAATGCTTGGCGCGCACTGCAGTATTATTTATTTGTGCCACAATAGCACTTCAGGAACCTACTCAAACCTTTTAGCTCTGTTAATCTGTGCGCTCTACAGGAGAATAACCAAGCAGGCATCCCTGCTGCCAGGCACTGCATCATGCTGTCCCTCTGCAATTTCTGGTAGCTTTACGTCGGGCTGCTGAAGATGCTGCCGTCCCAGCCCATCTCCCTGCCTTAATGGGAGCAAAGGCAGGAGGAGCAACATTAGTCCTACTAAATATTGTGCATTCTGTTTGAAGTCTGAAGATTTCATAATTTAGATTTTATTTTGACCACGTAATTTTATTTGCAGACCTGTTCTTTTAAGGAGGAGAAACTTGTGGTGGGTTGTTGTGTGAAGGTGGCCCATTTATTTGCTTGGTGAGCTGGGATTTTTGTTTGGGGGTTTGTTTTGTTTCGGTAAAAAACTCTTTACATCAGTATTTCTGCAGCAGGCATTTATTTGTTGGTTTTCCCTGGAGGATAGATAGATGATATGAAAAATGCACTGCCTGCATGCAGGCTCCTCCTGGCCTGCCTTATGAGTCCAAAGTTATTTACAGTGGAAGTCAAAACCAGCTTCTCTGGGGCAGGAACTGAGAGCTGCACAGGAAAATCCACCGCAGGAGCTGATAACGTAGCCTGGTCTGTTGTGCAACACCACGTGTGCACGAGGGGAAAATTCCCATTTGAACTCTGTGGTAATTTTTTTTTATCCCCCAAAGGTCTAGATTTGATTG
>NW_009630089.1:29006-36771 GCF_000690535.1 Cariama cristata
GGAATGCCTGTAAATGCTCTCAGTGATAGTTTCACACAGTTCCTTTCTCGAGTATCATTCAGGAAGGTGTGGTAGAAGGCAGCTCTGTTCTAACAGGCTTTATAAAACCCACCTACAATTTTCAACCCTGTTCTCTTGACACTGATCTAAAATGAAGGGAGAGAAATACATGCGAGGAAACAGCAGAAAGTCCGTTGTTGTCAGCCGGTGCAGGATCAGGCCCCCGGTGACCCAAAGCCACTGCTGGCCGAGCAGCCCCCGCGGAGCGTGGAGGGCAGGGGCTGTCCCAACTCTGGCTGTTCCCGCTAGCAAGGGCTGAAGCTGTGAATCACTTTTGCCTTGCAAATGTCCCCAGCTTTCTCCAGCTCGCCCATCGGCAAGCAAAGCCCCGTGCTGAACCACTCCTCGCTGGTACCGATGTTATCTCCGGCAGCTGGCAGTGTTCGCCATCACAGCCTACAATGCTGTTGTGGGGAGGTTCTCAATTTTTTCATTTATCCTCAACATCTTTAGGCTCTGCAGTGCCTTTTTTTTTTTTTTAACCAAGATCTAATTGAGCTTGATTACTGCTGCTTTCTGTACTTAGCATCTTAGCTTCTTAATCATTTATTCGTTTCCGTAGCGTGTACTTTGTCTTTTTCAGTCTAATGTATTTTAATTGCCACTGTGCCTTCTCAAGTGCCTTTATAAATACCATTACTGTTTGTGTGGATGGGAAGTACCTGGCTGGCTTCTGCTCTGTGTTGGAGTAATGACTGCCCACACGCCTTCCCTAGGCATCTCAGAAACCTGCCTTGGGGCTCGCTGTTCGTTACAGAGGCTGCTTTGCTTTCAGTGCGAAATGAACTTTGCCAAGCGCCTCTCCTCTATTATAGCGTGTTCCCTCCAAGATCCCACGCATGACTTGAAAGATAGTGTCAGTCTGGCCTCTGATTCAAAAAGGATTTTCCATTGTAAAATACATCTAAACGCCTGCAGGCTGACAGCTCTCCATTCCCTAACGCTGTCTTGCGTGCCAGCCTTTTGCAATGTAATCACACATACGACATCGACCCAGTGGGGAATTTTGAATCACTATTTGAAGAGGGGTCCTGTTTTCAAGCGGCAGTCAGGGGACTGACACTCCTGGAACCCTGTACTTTAAATAAGGCAGACCCCAAGTGATTCAGTGGGGGTCTTGCAGCAGTTTCCCTTAGGAGGACACTTTCATAAAGCCCTAGCTGAAGCAAAGCTCCCGATGTTTCAGCCTCATCAGCTACACTGGTGATCCAGCAATGCTACTGCTCCAGATTTAATCTCATCAGCCTGAAAACAATTAGCAGGCTAATTGCAGCAGCCCACGCTCTGGTACAGCTGGCATAAGCCCATCCATGAGACTGGGTGCTTAATTTGCCAGAACTTTGGGCTGTTGAAACTTCCCAGCCGGTAACAGCCAGGGTGTGTAGCTGAGAGGTGCAGGAGTGCCTGCCTGAGCTGCAGCTGCCCCCGCTACCGCCCCGGTGCAGAAGAGGGGGGGGAATCTTTCCCTTTCTGCTTTATCCAGTGCTAAAGAATAGAAATACAAAAGGATTTGCTGGCATACTCAGGATGCTTTCTGCTGTCCTAACGGTGCAAAGCAGCTTGAAATACATCTTAAACAAACAGTTGCACCGGGTTCCCAGCTTCTGTGCGCTGTGAGCCACGTCAAGCAGCCAAAACATATTGCTCCGTGTAGTTGGGCTGAGATTCCTGCCCGAGGCTCTCCCTGCCTTTTCTCTATGCCAGTTCATGCACGTACCATTACCCGCTGCTGGCATATCAGCATTCACAGAATCACAGAATCGATTTGGTTGGAAGAGACCTCTGGGATCATCGAGTCCAACCTTTGCCCCAACACCCCCATGTCAACCAGACCACGGCACTAAGTGCCACCTCCAGTCTTGTCTTAAACCCCTCCAGGGATGGGGACTCCACCACCTCTCTGGGCAGGCCATTCCAATCCCTAACGACCCTTTCTGTGAAGAAATGCCTCCTCATTTCTAGCCTGAACTTCCCCTGGCGCAGTTTCAGACGATGCCCTCTTGTCCTGTCACCAGTTCCCTGGGAGAAGAGGCCGACCCCCACCTGGCTACCCCCTCCTTTCAGGTCATTGTAGAGAGCGATCAGGTCTCCCCTCAGCCTCCTCTTCTCCAGAGCAAACCCCCCCAGCTCCCTCAGCCACTCCCCATAAAGCTGAACTTATTCAGAGTCATGTTCCCAGGAGCCCGGCATAAGGGAAATTTGTGGGGAGGCAGAAAGATACTGAATGGGAAAGGTTTCTTGCAAGTTGGTGACACGGACTGGTTTTGAGAGGAAAACGCATGGCTTGCTCTTCAGAGCTTAGGAACCTACCGTCCATACAATAATTCAAATTAAGTAATCTGTATGAGATTGTTTTACAGCTGCTCAATTGCACAACAAAAGACTATGATGGCAAAAGGCAGGTATAAAAATGGTATTAAGCTAAACATTAACCATAATGACTAATAAATGTGTTGTAATATGGAACCTTTTCATGCTGCTGATATCAGTTTTGGATTGTATCTACCTCGACTCAGCGGTCTAGGAAGCAATAAAACTCCCATGGGGCTTACATGTGAGAGAGTGATAGAAGCGAGAGCATCAATTCATATGACAAATGAGCCTATGGTATTGCGTCCTTGCCAGCCCAACAGGCTCCGACGCGCAAGTCTAAATGACCTACCTGATGACGTACTCCTTCTTGGAAAATTACTAATGCTCTGCAAGGTGAAAATGGCTATTAAGAGGAATGAAGTGTCTGCACTTAAGCCTTCTGCACCGCCTCTGTGAGATTAGCATAAAAAGGCACAGCTAGAATAAGGAGCAAATTTTCAGCCTGGGTTAAGCAGATGGGCTACGCCAATGCTCTCTTTAAAATCTTAAAAGCCATCTTTGGCTTTGATGACTTTTTTTCAGTTGCTGTAAAACATTTTATTGGACCAGCTGGTATAATTGGGGAAAGCAGACAAGCTCTTGGGAATGAAAGCCCTTCTACTTGTTTGAAACAGAAGCAGCTGCACGGCCCCCCGCAATCTTAATAACAAAGCTGTCTCTGCATAAGGGTTGAAGGGCAGGGAGGGAGCTGAATATATCAGGGCCTGGAAAGATTACAGCAAACAGGCAAACAAAAAATCTACAAAGGAATGCTGACAGAAGTGCTTCAGTGTGAAATCCAGAGCATTTGAGAATAAAGAGGGGAGTTCAGCCCCTCTGCATTAGCTCCACATTTAAAGTGGCTGCTCTAATAATAACTTCTAAAGGCAGCCACCATAGCCATGATAATGGAAATTAGAAGAAATTAGGTAGAGGCATTATGTAGACACATCAGCATGGCTGGGAAAAATATAGCTGTTTTCAGGTACATGGGTTCCCCTATGCTAGCCCTCCAAGCCTTGCTGTAGCAAGTAAAAAACGAGTGGTATCTCCACAGAATAACTCAACTCATCTAGCTGAGATGTTTTTCTTAAAACGGGTGGGATCACTCCCTGGAGAGGTCCCTCTACTAACTGTAGAAGGAGTCTTGACCACAAACTCAGACAATACATCTTTTATGTGATAACCCCTCACCTGAGCTGATCCCTCTCTTCAGACACAAAGATCAGCTATCCCCTCCGTTATTTTCTGAGAGCCATTAGCACAACATCTCCGTTGCCCGAGCAATGGGAAGAGTGTCACAGCGCAAAGACACTTACCGCCTGGTCCCCCAGTGCTGACTTCAGACTGATGCGCACTTTGATGCCATTGCCAGAATCTGGTTTAAAAAGAAACAAGGGCTGTATCAGAGCCCCAGCAACAGAAAGTCTGTCCCTGGGAAATGCTGGGATGGCTAGAGTTTCCTTACAGGTTCCTCTGGTTCCCCTGGCCAGCTTGGTGGGATTCATCGTGTTTCCTTTCAGTCACCTCTACTGCAAACGTCCACATCTGAGCTGTTAGTCACCCAAGTCTGGCTTTGTAGTAGACAGAAAGAGCAAGCACATCTAGAGTGCAGTCCTCTGGTCTTCTTTAGACATTTCCCGAAGGAAATGCCTCTTTCCCACCATTGGGAATGAGCAGCTCAGATGCAGATATTCGTGTCCAGTTAGGTGAATCCCACCATTAGAGACTGGCACAGCACTGTAAGAGTTACGGTGTTCACCAGTACTGACAGTGATTACACATATATAACCTGAGTCGTTCAACACTCAGTGTCTCCACAATAGGCTGAAAAACACATTTTTCCATGGTCTCCTCCTTTTCCTCCCCTTGAGCTCCCTTCATTAACTAGCACATGACAGCTAAAAGAATACTAGTAATTTTTCTGTACTGCTTTGCCCCTACGGCCTCAGCTCAGGGTCCTCTGGCTCCCAGGACTGCTGGCTCCCAGCCTGGCAGAACAGGGACATCCCTCTCAGGCAAGCGTCACACATGTCCAAGCCTCTGGTCTTTCTTCCCTCTGCACAGCCATCCCACACTCTTAGCACTGCCACTATTAAAAAAAATAAACTCTATTTCTGAAAACTGGGTGAGGCTGTGACAAACCTCATATGTGTTGACTTCTCCAGCTTTGACCATGAGGAAGTCAGTCTACCTTCCCATGAGTAAAACTTACTGTTCTTCCCTAAGAAGAGCCTTCAACAGCTACAAGAGAGAGGGACTTTGCTGATCAAGGGTTGTGAGGACTAGTGAGTGTCCTTAATTCACCCACAAGCTGTACGTACATGGAGCCCAGTCTGTTTTCCAACCAATGTATCTGGCAGAATTGTTTTTTTGCAGCCACTTATATAAAGGTTCAAAGTAGTGGAGCAAGGGTGTTGCATTCATGTATTTCTCTCCTGTTACGCTTTCCAGTGCTTGAGTCCAGGGCTTGGATCTGCCTAATTCAAGCAATTTTCTGTGTGTGGGGAAGGAGAAGTAATATATGTTATTGCCATGTTCCATCTAGGTATCAAAGTTTTCTTTTCTGCTTCTGAATTCCCCCCTTCCTCCCATCATTCCTATTAATAAAAATAAACTATTTTCCCATTAACAGGCAATTCAACCTTTGATGTTTAGATCCTCAGTGGATATAAACTTAGTCAATGTGTCAAAATAAACTGAGTAGATATATGCTAAATTTTCAAGCTAGGTTCATTCTTGATGCAACCTCGTGGACTCCAGAAGCGCTCAAAGATGAATTAGGTTTTGTTATACTCTGATTTATTACATGTGAGAAATTTGCTTTGTTACCTCAAATTCTGACCAGCTGCTGTGGAGTTGGTAATGTCACATGTGTGAAGAGGGCCGGTATGGTTAGCAGCCTTGCACAGTGCCTCCTGAAACTGGAACTGATAGATGGTCCGGGTGTAATACCTAAAGGAAGGCCAAGGAGAAGGAAGGCACAGGTTTTGTTAGTCATCTGGCAAGGAAACCCACAAGCCCTTGGCCTTTGGAAAGCTCTGCTGTGTCAGCCGGCACTCCTGCTTGGGAGGCTGCACTGCAGGGAGAGCGGCCAGCTGGTATTTATAGCCTATGCTAACTCAGATTTAACAAAATGCCAGGATCAAATGCAGCAAAAAGGCCTCAAATCTGGTTACCACCACGTGAACCAGGAGCCAGTAAAGTTTTTAAGGCCCAACTCTCTGCTCTGGCTGAGCTCTCTAAAATGAGACGGCTGGGACACAGAGGGATGTCCAGAGTTAGTTGCTTCAGGGCTACATGTGCATGGCCCAAGTGACGGTGGTATGGAGAACGCTGCCTCCCCAAGGGGAAAGCACCTCATACAGATGTGCTCTCGCCAGTTGGATGGCAGCACGAACCTTCTCCTCTCGACAAGAAGCTCAGCAGCCTCCTCGCTGCTCAGAGATTGCTATGGAGCAGCTCCTGATGTCCACAGAAAAACTTCCACTGAAATCAGTGTCCTTCAGTGAGGACTTTAAACAAAATAAGGTTGTGTCCTGAGACTCTCCAGTAGATGTTTGAGGTAGTCGGGGCTTGTTCTGTACCCGAAATGTAAGTCATGAATTAAACACTGGGCTACCTTATGAATGAGTAATCATTGGCCACATGAAACAACACTGCAGGGTCACAATAGGTTTCATCATGAGGGACTGGTTCAACAACGCCAACTATTTCTCTCCTGAGAATGAAGGAAAAACACAGGATTTCTGTTAATAGTTAATAAGGAAAAATAATCTGACTCCACTCTTTATCTGTATTGTCTGATCTGTATGGGCACCTCTCTCCGTTCCAAACAGAAGCAGCCCATACAGCTCCCAGCAACCCCAAATCACTACTGCTCCGCAGCTGGAGACCACAGAGAAGAAGCTGCTTTGAAACCGATAGTGCAAGGAAGGGATTTGTGTGATAGCAGAGTATGCAGGGAGTAATTAGGGGTATGAAATAACCTACAAGACAGGAGCTTCACACACACACCTCATGCCCTGGGTCATCCTGAGTTTGGAGACTAATACTTGCATTTTTGTGCTGGGTAAGTGCCTGCAGAGACTGGGTGACCCAAAAGGTCTATGTTCTGCTGTGCCACTGGGCTGGAGACGAGGTTTCTCTTTATTTTCCTCTCCTGAGATCATGTTTCCTGAGCAGTACTATGGAAACAAACCCATGCTCTAAATTCTGAATATGTGATAAGTTTGCATGGAAATATTTTCCGTAAACCTGTATTTCAAGGTCTTGTTCCAGCAGAGAGCTTTGCAGTGCTGCTACAACAGATGTGATAAGCTTCCCTGAACAATTTGTCATTCTCCGGTTCTCTGACATCTCTGCTACTTTTGAATAAATCGAAGCTGACTGGTTTTTACAGTGGGTCAGGAGGCTTGCTTATACCAAGTTTTATTATGAATTTTGTTTGCTGATGAAGGCTCACTGTGTTCGTGTTAGAGTGCAGACTCCATTTTCAGTGTGGGACTTGTTTGGTTTCTTCACATTTTTCTGCCCCCATGTTAACCAACCCGGGAAATAGCAGACTCCAGTCTGAATCAAACCCTTTTTAATTTTGACCTCCAAGGTGCTGAAAATAGATTGGCTGGTGGGCATAATCTGAAAAGGCATCTCTGGATGTTACTTGCCAAGGGAACCGTTATTTTCTTGACCAAGAAAGGTGGCATCTTAATACATAAGAAAGGAAACAATCAGTTTGGGGTCTTTCAGACAATTTGCCTCCAAACCACTCTAGAATGAGGAGAAAACACAAAGCAGAAAAATGTGCACAGGTATTTGGTAGACTGAGATCTGTATGCTTCTCAGGCTGGCAAGTACAGTGAACTTGACTTTGACTTTCCACTCGTCCTTAAGGAGATGGGGAACAAACCGGAGCATATGCCTGATGATACTCGGGGAAGGGCTGTACTTAAGCTACAAAGATGTCTTGAGGCATGCATTGGGGAGACGGCAATGTTGATCCTGGGATCTGGAACATCCCGCGTGAAGGCCATGAGCTGTCTTTACCAGAGAAGGTGACATTAGAAATGAAGAGAAAGTCTGGTGAGAGGCAGGGTAAACTGTCGGGGGCTGTACACAGTGCTAATGGGGATACATGGCTTGTGGGACGTTGTCTGCACCACGTTGGGTGTTTCTAGCCAGCAGTCTACCAGGCTTTGTAGAAACAGCCCGAGAAGCAGATCTTCCCTTATGGGGGCACAGGCACCTCGATATATTGAGTAACTACAAAGGGTTGGGTTTTGCAGGTTCATTTGCAAAAAATCCTCTTTGTTTCTCAAACTTACTTCATCTCCCACCACCGCTTCGTCCATTC
>NW_009630089.1:36785-38392 GCF_000690535.1 Cariama cristata
ACCATCCACCTCCATTTCTCCAGCATGTAAGTAAAAGGCATTGTTCCAACAATCGTTAGTGCTTGTTTGAGCAGAAAGTTGATTTCAGTTTCTGAAGTGAAAAGCAGTTAAGGTAATGGTTATGGTAGCAATTAGTATCAGATTAGACAGCTAAATTTGCTTCCTTTTACAGCTAATGCTTACAATCTGGTTTGAATTACAGATTTTCACTAAGCAAAAAGTGGAAGGAAGAATACTACTGAAAAAAAGGTGAGAAAAGATCACTTAAGTATTGTATACAGTTTTTCTCTCTCTTTCTTTTCCCTCTACCTCTTAAATAACCCAACCTTTTGGCATTTACATTTCATTATCCTCCACTGAAAACCTTCCCAGGCTCTGGGGAACTTTGAGCTGAAGACATCTCAAAATGTACAAAATGTGCGTCTCAATCCTTACAAGCTAATACTCAGAGAAGCCAGACAAACTGCACTATAGTGAGGGCCTACCGACCTTGTCCAGTCAATATTCACTTAAGTGGGAGGTGTAAGTCTCAAGGTTTCAGTTTCATTTGAACTGCTAAATACATACCTTGGTAGAGATATATACGGATTCATGCAACAGAAATTGAAAATATTATTGGAGGCTCATCTAAGTGAACAATGCAGATTTTGGGATGAGTTGTTCAGTACTGAAGGTAATGAAGTGATAGCTATTTGTTTCTAAATTACGTAGCAGCATTCTAATGTAGTGATCCTTGCTTCACAATGTGATTTGGGAAAAAATAGTATTTCTAGTAAGTTAGTGGGGTAAGATTTTCAGAAGCCTCTCAGTTGATCACTCAGTTTACAGACACAATCTTCTGCTACAAACTAAGGCCTGCAAGTGTTTTCACTTAAATATATAATATTTATGCATTTATTTACCTTCATCCTCTTGGAAAGTTGGCTCTAGGAGGTCAAGAGATTTCAAGTGCTGAGGAGTGGCTGCAGAAAGTGACATAATTTCACCTACTGCTTCATGGAAGCCCTCGTTGGCACCGTCTCGTAGCAGGTAGGGCTGCACAGAGTACGCCATGTCGTACTCGATGTGGCCCATCTCATGGTGCGCTGTCAGGAAGTCATCCATGGTCACTTTGGTGCACATCTTGATCCTGCACACCAGAGAAAAGTGCTTGTGGTTAGAGAGATGCCCGAGCCCTGCTTGCTGCAACCGCGAGGCAAAGCAGCCTCCAGACCTTGCGAATACCCCTCACCCTTCACAAAACCTGGGCGGCCACATCCTAGCATGGGGTGCAGTTCCTCCCACAAGAGCGAGGCTTGGAAAGGAACCTGACAAAATGCTTTCAGCCACCTTGAAACTGTGCTGAGAGTAAGAGAAAACTGCTGTTTTGTGAGAAGCAGCTGCTCTCTGAAATTTGGCAATAAACCCACTCTGTGTGTTGGACTGAGTACTTAGCCATCAAACTTAGCCCGATAGTAGTGTAAAAAAACCGTGCTTCAGTGACTCCTGCTGCTTCATCCTCTCGTAGGTACTGTTTAATAAAGGAGATTTTTCCTTTCACCTTTCCCAGACTGCTGAGGTGTGAGGCTAGCAGCTTTCACGAAGGCTCTGCTGAGGACCAGCCTCTT
>NW_009630089.1:38423-39363 GCF_000690535.1 Cariama cristata
AGTAACTGTGGGGACTGCAATAGGGGACAGAATTTGCCCCAGGAGACTTCACTGTGTAAAAACTTGCTGTCCCTCTCCTTTCCCAGATATGGAAGAGGTTGATGGATTTTCATGAAACTGGATGTATCTGCTAAAGACAGACGGTGGGCTCTCAGGAGGTTTTCACTGCTCAGGGACCTTGTGCCATTGCTGCAGAACGTGCAGGTGTCCACAAATCTCACTGGTATCCACAAGCATTTGCATTTCTGCTTATTCCTAAGCTCTAGAACATACTCATTATTTCTCTAATTCATATAAATAACAGTCACTTCTGTGCTTAAATCTGAGAGTAGTCCTTAGATCTTCACAGAAAAAGTTACTCAGAAAGGTTTACAGTCCCACAGGTTCCCTGCTCTTTTGTCTTCCTTTTCCCTCTTATCAACCAGAAAAAAATAATAAATAAGGAAAAATTATAACTTAAACCAGCACGGTGCATCTTTAGTGATAATACAAATGTTCTAGGAGATGGTATGAAAAGGGGTCATAGTAATTGCAGTACCTGTAGTCATTTTTCCCCAGATCCCATGCCGTAGGATGGCAAACAACCTTCCTGTTGTCAGTCGGCTCTGTGAGCATGGAGTTATTCCAGAAGCCCTCAGTCATTTTGTCGAGGCCGATGGAGGTGAAGAAGGCCTCAGCGGCTTTGAATATTTTAATTGCATCCCATTTCTGAAAGAGACAAAGCCACCATTAACCACTGCTTCTGCACGGAGCCTGTTCGCAACAGCCGGCTTAACGCAAGGCAGCCGACTTCATATTTATCTCCCAGTGACTTCAGATCAGCACCTGACTTACTGAGAGTGAGATGGTAGTGTCTGCTTTCGGCACTTCAGTAAATTCTGCTGGGAACTGGAATTAAGTGTTTTCCGGCAAACAAAATAGGTTTCTGCACTCAGAGGTT
>NW_009630089.1:39392-53497 GCF_000690535.1 Cariama cristata
AAAAAAAACCCGGTGAAAAAAAAAAAGCCTTCCCTGCCAGTAGCACGTCACATCTGGGATCCGACTCTTCAGCCCCTTCAGTGGGGGACAACTCATTTGAGGGAGTGGAGCTGCACTCCCAGCAGATGAGCATGAGTGGAGATCTCCACCAGAACCATAAAACCTGGTAAATATATCTAGAGGAGCTGCTTATCAGATTGTAACTGCATCTTAATGTCCAGAATATTTTTGTCCCTCAGTAGTTTTATTATTCTATATAGCAGGAGCTCTGCATTTACTGGACCAAGTTTTCTCAGAGATTTAGGTGGCAGACAGCTCAGTTGGATGACAATCCTAAATTGGGCACATCCACAAGCAAGGATGAGTCCAGCCTTTGCCCTGAGGCTCTGTAAGTAATGCTTCCCTCCTCACAGTGGTACTTGAATATACACAAATTTATGACTGCAAGGGAGTCAGTACCGTAAACCAGAGGTGAGATTAATGCAGACTTGTGCAAACTGCTTATGAATCAGATTTACCTATTCTTTCTCTTGCCAGTATAACATTTGCACGGAGTGCTCCTTATGAGAGCAGGGTAGATTTTAGGTGAATAATCACATTTCAGAAATCAAATTCCACCGATCACCTTTTATTTTATAAAAGGAATGAAGCTTAGGCAAGACTACGGAGAGTTATCTTCACCCATGTTCTTGGTCTGGTAAAGGTGCTGTCATGGCTGTTAGCACTACAGATCTCAAACACAGACCTTATGGTTCTCTGCAGTTATCAAAAGATAACAGGCAGCTTTGCAGTTTCCTAGCTGTATCCAAATAAACAAGACTGGCAAAAAACCCCTGTGATACACAAACTATTTGATTATGGTAATGGCTGGCAAAGGTCATATTTGATACCAGCCAACTCCATGAGTCCTGAAATATTTATATGTACAAAATATATCTCTTAATGGATAGATGTCTCTGAGGATAATAGACTTGGAGCCAAGATTAAGCCAGTAAAAGAGGGTGGAGAAGAAATAGAGGAGAACAGCTAAGGGAAAAGGTACAGCGGAAAATGCATGAACATATTGTGGTGAAGAGCAAAAAAGGATGCAGAAAGCAATGCTTTGCTGGCGGTGTGTCTGCCTTAGGGCAGCTATGGCTTTCTAGAGAGCAGCTGACATGTGGTGTAGAATTTTTGTACCATTGAGATTCATTACACAATGCATATTACATAAAGGTATGTCTTACCTTTTGAACCATTGCAGAAGTTACATCAATGTTCGGTTTGGCTGGATAGGGAACGGTCAAGGGATAGAGATTTGTCCAAAATCTACCCCACATATCACCTTCCAAAAAGAGAGAAACAGAAATACTTTAAATGATTGATTATGTATTGTTCAAAAGTGCCAGACAGTTCTATAAATTGTGCAGTGTCATAAATAGGGACTCCTACACATCTAAACAGGTGTGATCTGCACGTAGAGGGGAGCACTTCTGGGAAGTCATGCATAGGTCAAACTCAGATCAAAGATCCTTTTATTCCTCAAGATCAGTTATTCTTGTACAATACAGTTTCACGACTGATCACCTTCCTAAAGGTCTATTCACAACTGAACATCCATGCTGGCAGTCCATGTGATTGCTGCTCCCATTTTCATGTACATTACAGTTATGGCAGCTTGATGTTGCATGATTTGAAAGCAATGTCATGAAATGTGGGAGATTAGGATAAGATTTAAAAGGAAAAACAAGCCTCTCTGAAACTCTCGTTTCTAAGGAAGACAAGTGCTGCAAAGGGGAGGGAAATGTCCCAGCTCAGTGCTGGAGTTTTGAGCTGGATGTCGCCAGCTCTGGCAAGAATGAAGACACCTGCGTCCCTACCTGCCTCTGCTGCTAAGCACCTGTGTCATCTCTGCCAGGGACAACTTCTCCATTTCTCCTCTCCTCTTATCTGTAACCTGTTTGTTAATATCCTGATTAAACAGGCAGATTACTCGCTTCCCCTGTGCCATGAAGGTGACTGTCCTGTGTACAAAGTCAGGCTCGCACCACACGGCCATGTTGACGTACCCAGCAAGTGTGCAGGGAGGCATCCCGTGGAGCTGATGAGCTCAGGGCCGTAGACCTGCTCCAGCCGATGTCGCACATAGGCATGTAGCTGCTGGTACAGAGGTTTTATCTGGAGGCAGAGGAGGAGAAGGAAACAAATTATTTTCCCTTTGCTCTATGCCACCCACCCTTCCTAAATAGAGAACCTCGAAGGTGTCTCTGATGAAATTCTCCTGGCAGGTAAGTGCACCCCAAACCTGCAGCTGAGCTTTGCTCCCTGCCTCTGGGCTCAAGTGCTGAGTCCAGTTCCTAGCCCCAGAAGTCCTGCACAGGTGCGTGGGAAGAAGCATTGCTAACTTTAGATCCGGAATATCAAGGATGCCATCTACCCCATGGGAAACATACTCCCTCCCATGGGATTTGCAGAGCTCCCTCCTTCCCAGCCTTTCAGCACGGCGCAGCCTGAGGGGACCAAGCTGGTCCTAGAAAGGCTGCAGAGGTAAAAATGTCTTGTATGTCTCCCAACATCTGTTAACCCCATGTAGACTGAGATGAGCCAGTTTAGAGCAGGTCTCGTCTTCCTTCACAATATCAACACGTGAGTCCACCACCACAACTCTGTGGTCTAGGTGAGAGCTTTTCCCTGCCTCTACCTGTTCAAATGTCTTCTCCACATCTTTGACCAGCTGGTCACGGCTGTATTTGTATTCTTCTGGATAGTCTGCTTCATAATTTGCTCTCCAGTAATCTCCATAGTCAGAATAACCTGTAAAGTATGGATGCATCGTATCAGGACACCACGCGTGGCACTGCTCAGGTCTGCAGGAGTGGTGCAGCTCCCTGCTGATCCCATGCAGACCTGCAGCCTTTCCCCCAAAGTAAAGCAGCAAAGCACAAGATGACCTGGGTCTAGGACGGAGGAGAGTGTTTCACCAAGGCTCCGTCCCATCAACGTGCAGGTACGGGAGATTTCCAAGAAATGCAGTAATTGCAGTCACGGTTATCTACTAATTAGGGTTATTACAGCTGGAGATGGAGGTCAAAGGAAATCATCGCTCCTGACTGGAGCTCCTGGGGCTATGAGGGAGGGCAGCCTCTGCTCAGACAGGCTACTAAGGGGTTCTCACAGAAGGTATAAGCTGGTGGACATTGAATATGGGCCCCCTCCTCCAGAAACAAAACCACCAGGGCAGGTGTAGACACCAGGACTGAAATTCAGCTCCCAGTTCCACTAAATCTTCCAGTCCACTGAGCTCCATCAAGCCTGGAGTAGAAATGGCTCATAGCTGAGATCTCTTCCTTAGCGGTATGGAGGAAGGTCATAATGACCATTTCTTAATGTTTGCTTTTTCCTGTCTAACTATTTGGATTCTTGGTGTCTAGCTCCAGTTTGACAATTTTCACAAAACAAGTGTAGGACAGTAGGTGATACAACTGCAGTTTGGCCAAGAGACAGATGATGTAGCTACTTCAGAAGCTATTTTAGATCACCAAAGAAAACTAGCAGCCACCTGCCATTTTTCCTTGAAAAGACAGTTCCCTACGATTTGTGTGGAGACCTCTGACTGGAAGCACACTTCCCTTAGTGCAAAATCCTTTTTAAGCACCTGGCCGCATGTGCTGGCCCAGGACTACCAAATCTGATCATTCCTCTTAGGGCATAGTGCTTATAAATGTACCACTGCTTGTGGCTCATGCAAGAAGGTCAAGGCCGATAGAAAAGAGGAGACATTGCCAAGACTCAGCAGCACTCAGAAGTTGTTTAAATTGAGCGTGCTTGCCCATAAGTCACAAGCAGTGCCATTCTGGATAAGGCAGTATGTAATGAAGGGCACTGACAGATTATGGCATTTGGGAAAGGTGCCAACAAAGACATCCCACTTTTATTCCAGGCTGGTGACAGACCCCTGATCTGGTCAGTAGCATCTGTCTGCATTGCCTCCCACTTCGCGACGGACACACCAAGAGCAAATTACGGGCAAAGTGCTGCTCATCAATGTGTAAAAAAGTACCGGTTTTGAATTCCTGTGCAAATTGTGCAAGACTGCAGTATGTTTGTTAATTTCTGGAAGCCAGAAAAAAACCTGTGACTTACTATTAAGCTTTGCAACCTCATTTTTAAGTTCAACATACTCTTCGTATAAGGGTCTCATCATCCTGCCAACTTCAGCTCTCCAGCCTTCCCAGGCCCACAGTCTCTCATGATAATCCATGCTGTCAGCCATAATAACGTCCAGACCTGTCAGAACAAAAGAATAAGTAATAGGCCTTGAAAAAGCAGAATCTCTTTATTTTTCTTTCACTGCAGGCAAATGAGCCAAAGCAAAAGAAATTTCATGAACTAAGAAGAAAACACTTTGTGTTTTCATATACTGAAATATCCCATTATTTTATTGCATTCTTTTCTGATTTAAGGTTTTCCCCTTCTTCTCTTTAAGAGACATGGAGCAGATCATGAGTCCCTTAAATACTTTCTCTTAGCATCCCTTAAGTTGGTAGTGTTCTTGGGACTGGCCTCAACGCAACACCGAGTCCAACAAGACTTTGATGACAGAGGGAAAAAAACAGACTGTCTGTGACGCAGGCAAACCCCAGGTGACTGGCAGGCTGTCACATAAGCTGAGGACCCCTCTCCAAATTTTATCTACTACAAGTAGGAGACAGTATGTCTCATGGTCAGCAGACCTGCTGGAGGTCCTTGAACTGCAAGGTGCAATTAAATTATGACTAAGCTTTAGATAGCAGGATATATCTATTGAAACTACAGCCTGTTCTCTTGCAGTCAGAAGCCACCCTTGGGCTTTTTCTTTTTAAACCCTCACTGTAAAGGACACAGTAGGGGCAGTGGTTAGTACCGTACCTGGCTCCAGCACCAAACACTCAGATGGTTCGGTGATTTTACAGACAGTCCCGGTGCTGTAGATGGTACTCATTGTATTTAGCACAGTGCTCAGCTGCAAGTTAGATGTGAGACAGCCCGTTAGAAACCCACTCTGTGCAAAATAACAGCCAATTATGCTAATTCCTTGAGAGCTTGATTCAACACTTCACCCACCAGCTTAACATTTAAGCATATGTTTAAGCTCAGTAGAGATTAATGAAAGAATTTGCTTAAATGCATTACTGAACCAGGACCTAGCTGGAAAAGACAGATAATCTCCCAAATATATGACGTAATCTGCAGGTCCTTAATATCCAGTCAGACGGAGCTCTGGATTTAATGAGAACAGATTGTCACAAGAGAGCTATCAATATACAGCAGCAATAAAACAATAAAATTTAGCAATGCGCTTCCATAAGCGTGGACCCACCTAAACTTTCCACGTAGGACATGGTTCTGAATGGCAGCAAAAAGGGCCCCTTCTATAGATGCTGCCAGGTTGACCGTTGCTTGTGGTTTTTAACATCACATCACACTGACTGCATAGATCTCCTTATACTCCATTACAGAGAAGTCACAGCCCATCGCTTGGGTCAGTTGAAGGCCAAATGCATCTGAAATCATTCAGTTCTATCTCAGAAGCTATGTTACATAGCTCTCTTTTTCTTTTTTTTTACCTTTTCAGGTTTTCATACCTCAAGAAAAACATGCACCACTTTTAGCTTTTCCTTTAGGACTATGTTATTTCTCATTTAAAGTTTTACATCAGAACGATGCAGAGCTGTCAGTGGGAAGGGTAGTTAATGACTAGCTCTGACTTTATCTCTGTCAGCGTTATAATAAGTGGGCGCCTAGGGAAATTTTTGTCTTGGTGAAAAAAATTTAAATATTCCTATAGAACTCCATCAGGCTGTACAAAAAGTCGCTTTTCAAGTAGCAATCAACAATTTCATCCCCAAAGGCCATTTATTTAGGAAACTGCAAGTGTCTAAACAGGGAGGATACTGAAGAAAATACCTCCTCAACAGAGACATTACCTTCAGTGCATCGCTGTGCTCCAAAATTAATGCAAGTTTGTATGAACTGTCAGTATTCCCATCAAGGTAATCTGTCTTTCCAGAAACACATCTCATTTGGATCAGACAGGAGATCCAGCCAGTCCACTAGTTTTCTTGCACAGTGGTTAACACTGCTGATCTTAGCAGAAAAATCTATATCAGGACTGTAGGATCCCCTAACTCAAGGCTATGTTTCAATTTGATCTCCAGCAAAAGTAAACTAATTTAACCCTCAAGTCTTTGGTTATAAATCCCTTTTAAGTCTGCATAGCTGCTCACTCCAATTCCATATGCAGCCTTTTACATGAACTTGCCAGTGGAAATGTCAAATCTCATCATGAATCTTGCTACATCTTGCTGGCCTTCAGCAGCTTTCTGTGGCAGGAGGTCACCAACCGTCCCCAATTTCAGGCATCCCAGAGTGCCCACTGCATAGAAACATCCCCTCTTTTTCACAGTTTGACAATGCAACATGTGCAGAGAAAGAAAGACTTCCTCCACCTCCACCTTTTTGACTCATTGAATGTCCTTTCACTCATCTCTTTCTGCTCATTGCCCTAGGTCTGGACTTAGCCAAGCACGTGCCACAGGTCCTCTTTTCCTCTTATGACTAATGCGGCCATTTGTGCAAGGACAACTTTGAGGCGTGTGTGTGTGTTTGAAATTCGTTGCGTGGATTACATGGCAAAACTGCTGACTTGAATGGAAACCAGCTTCCTAAGCCAGACCGTCCCTCCAGTCCTGTGCTGCTACGAGCACCTTGTACAGGTCCATTCTCCATACCGATGCTGGGAGACAGCATCATCCCAAGACGAGCAAGGTGGGGACCGCACTGTGCTCTCACTCTGGGGTGTTGCGGGAGGCAGCTCAACTCACCCAACAAAAATGAGCTACATTCAGCAACTTACTCTGCTGTATTTTTCCAGTGACAGCACAGATGATCCTCTGTCCTGGAGAACCTGGATCTGGAGCTTGGTGAGAGCATCCTGGATGCTGGCTAACGGGAAGCGGCTGGGATTTCTGGAGGCCTCGTCGTAAAATGCAGACCATTTGGCACCCGCCTCGTTCTGAAAGGGGTTCACAGAAACCTTGAATTACTCCTCCAAAAGAGTGCAGCAGCCTGATGTACTCAGGGGGCAGAAATACCGCTTCTGAGGAGAACTTCAATTGTGGAGACCACCTGTGGATTGTGGGTTGTGCAGTGAAATGGATGGAGAACTTTTTGGCTTTTCTTTTATTCCCACATCCAGATAATAATTTTTTCTTCGGAAACAGCAAAAAGCAGGACTGTCTCCTCACTCTATGCTCGTTATAATTGATCCAGCATCACCCAGCTGTGTTCCCTGCTACTCTAAATCACCACGTATTCTTCCTTTCGTGCTTTCCTTTACCCGCCTGCACCTAACAGAAACCAGATACAAGCCAGGGCACAAGAGGTCTGTGATCCAGACGTTATTCCCCATTTCTGCTTCAGTAGCAGTGACACACAGCAGCCAAGATATTGATATTGAGTCTTTTCATTACACAAATATCACTTTCTCCTGACGTTTTGGTAAATAAAACATTCTACTTGGGCATAGGAGGTTCTAAACAGGTGCCTAAATCAGGCACACAAAACTTCATTTTTTTGCATGAGCTTGCTTTTACCACTGCTGGAATTGCACACCATGACACATGAAACTCCCAAATTTCAGTGCAAAAAGTAGCACTGTAAGAATATTATTTGGATTTGGGACTGCCTTATTCTTATTCACCTTTTTTTAATGTGTTTGTACATAGTTTAGCACATCAGCACCCATCCCAAATGCCAAGAACAATACTAATTAACCTGGGTCCTTGGGACAGTTTAACTAATTGTGCTTATGCCAGAGCTTCCCGGGTTGTGGAGAGGGCACCTGTGAAGCCTGTCCCTCCCAGCTGAGGCACTAGGAAACACAAATGTCATATTGTGCCTGAAGAGCTCTTTCAGACACACCACCCCTGTGCAAATACATGGCGAGGCCAATGCTTTCGCCAGGGCTGTGCCCAGGTTTGTCCAGCCCCATGTGCAATGATGGACCCACCGTACCTGCTCATGGACCCACTGTACCTGCTGATGGACCCTTCGTACCTCCTGATGGACCCATGGTACCTGCTGATGGACCCACGTTACCTGCTGATGGACCCACCGTACCTGCTTTAGGCTCCAGCAGAGAGAGGCGGTGGCAGATGTAAGCCCTTGGTAGTCCCATTCCCACATCTCCCCCTGCCCATGCAGCCCCTCTGCGGCAAGGCAGCCATCACCGGGAGGCTTTCCAAACTCTCCCCTTCATGGGACCAGAGCAAACAGCCCTGCCGCTGCTCAGAGGCTTGCAAATCTCAGTGGGCAAGAGCTTGATAAGCACCCAGAGGAAGAGCATCCCTGTGTAAATCTGTTTCTGAGCTCTCAGTCCTGAGCAGGGATGGAGAGGTGCCTTAGGAGTGGTGGGGCAGAAGAGGGGGCTCTTTGGCTACAAAAGCCGGGGGAAAGAAGTTAGCTTGCTGTCTGATTTTTCCCCAAGTAGAGGAACTGGTTGATAATTCAGAGGAATAGTTATGGGGTTTGTGGCCCAGTTTACAAGGAAAATGGATGGGAAGGGGCCAGAAGAGACAGTATTCATTAACTTTGCTCCTCCAGCAGAAAGGGAGGAGGGGAAGCAGTGGATTTGTTACCAATGCTACTGAAGAGATCAAGTGAGAGAAAGTATTCTCCCTGAGCACTGGACTAATTGGTTCTTATTGCTGGTATCTCCTCATGTATTCTATTATCATATCTCATTAATGCGGAAAGTACTATATGGGGCTTTCATTTTACGTGTTTGGAAACGTTACAGTTTAAGTACCTGGTGCCTCGGAAAACATTCCAGATTGACAATGATTAGTCATTAGGATTTCTTCCAGCAACCAGTCTCCTTGCTTTAATTAAGAAATACGATAATTAAACCATGTTTTAATTAAGCTATAAGACCACAAAGTGGAAGACTTAAACCATTATGCCAAAGTAGATATAGGAGGCTAAGCTTCATTTTTGTGCTCTGAATTGTTTTTCTCTAAAGCTTGAGTTAACTTTAAAATACACACCCCTACAAAATTCAAGGTGGTTTTGATCATTTTGAAAGGCTGCAAGGTTACACAATGCTCGGCTGAGACATGGCAGTGTCGGTAACCAGCCAGATCATGGCTGACTGCTCTTGACAAACACAGTACTTGCCTAGAGACCTTGTTGGCTGGCACAGCTAGAGGTTGGTGTTGAGAAGCAGCGAGAACTGTGTTGCAAGACAGCGTAAGTACAAATGCTGTGGTCCTTCCTGCAGATAGAAACTGACTTTCAAATCAACGTACTAGACCACTGTACTACAAACTCCACTGCTGGCATTTGCAAATCCATCATCTCACTTCATTTTTCCCAGTTTAATACCTCCAGGCAGTCTACCAACAGCCCTGACTATAAGAGTGATGGAGGGGCAGGGGGGAAGGTCCCCCACTGGGTAAAGGGTGTGGACCACTATATTAAACCATCAGCAAACATTTACTAGAATGCCTACTTTTAGAAAATGTTTGCATATTCAGTGAGAAGTAAAACAATTTCAGCAACAGAGAAGAGAGAGCGTGGGCCGTGTCAGTAAAAAGGTCAGCGTTAGTTCAGTCTTATGAAAAGTGGGAGACCTGAGCTCACGTGAGCGCGAGATTCGAATCCCGTTCCCTCGCACCGCAGGGCAGCGCCTAGCCCGGGCCCTGGGAGAAGACCATCCCCCCCGGGCTGTGCCCCAAGAGGAGAGGGGTCCCGCACAGAAATGCCGCGCCAAGAGGCACTGGTGGTCATGGACCCCGAGCAGAAGAAGGTGTCTTTCTCCATCCAGCTCAGATTTTGGGGCCAAACACGCAGCCCTCCCTCTCCTTTTCCCTCCACTTACCGAGGTGACTCAAGGTGATGGCTAGGGACAAGTCCGTCCTCCGGCCGGCCTCACGCAGTGCAAGGGCAGCCAGCCCAGAGGCTGGTAGTGGCCCAGGCACCTCCAGTGAGGCATTGCTATGTTAAATCAAGCCCCTCTACCCTCCTGAAACTAAACCACAGCTATCAAAGAAGTACCACTCTGATTTCAGCCAACCTCGGTGGAACCACAAGAAACTAGAAAGTAGCTGTCAGATTCCTCAAGCAACAGTAAAACGCAGAGGACAGAGCACTTACCATTTTCCTGGCAGTCTCCTCGGTGATATTGGTGTTGTAGTTCCACGAGGCAAGGGAGCTCTCATAGCTGATATTTTCTGCCCTCCTGTTAAACTCTTCTAGAAATATTTGGGCTTGTTGTGTGACATCCTGGGGGGTCACGACAGCACTCAGACCACAGAGAAGCCAGAGATGAACCAACATATTCGTGTCCAGGCCAAGAACCTTCCAACGAAGTAGGTTTCCTCAGGTAAGCTTCTCTGTCGGGCTCTGTCTCATCAGCCTTCAATCATGGCTAGCGTGAAGAAAAAAGGCTGAATCCAATTTGCCGGGCCTTTTATAGGTTTTATCCATTATAGGAGAGAAAGGAAAAAGTTTTTTATAAAAAGCCAAATAAACAAAAGTCAATGATTAACTTTGGAAAAACATAATTACTCCCGCCATTTTATGGCCTTCTTATAAAAGGCTTTTACTTTTGGTTAATGTTTCCCAAATGTGCTGTCAATGATACAGCTGGTCACTTTATCTATAGCCTGCCCATGTCTTTGGTAGCTCAGAACCTGTGAATCCTTTAACAGGTCGGTGATAAGCTGTAAAAATATTTAGAAACTTCACTGAAAAACCAAGTCATGAACCTTAACTTCCAGGCAGGAAGAAACCCCGGTGAGCCTGACATAGCGTACCTGGTTGGGTGTTTAGGCCTGTGTTTTAAAAGGCTTTGCAAAGCCCAAGTGATTTGGAGAATATATCCTATTTTCAAAGAAACTGGAGCATATAAAACCAGATTTTTAAATGTGTTCACTGAACTATCAAAAAGTAGCAAGAGACTTTGTGGGATCACAGCATCTTGCGTAGAGACCTAATCTGAACTATAAATCAACTGGATTTAAGTACTAAGGTGACTAAGACTACTAAGATAACTCCAGTTTAATATCTAAATACCTTTGCTAATCTAGCTAGGAACCTAGGGCTTACTGCAAATCAATGGGAAAATCAATGCATGAATTAATTCTGGAAATGCAACTTGGGTTGAGTGCTATCGATCAGACAATACCTTAGTACTTTTAAAATTATCCTATTTCTGCTCAGGATCACTTCATTGGGTTTGGTTTGTTTGTTTCTCAGGTGGGGAGCTTTTTGAGATGCAATTCTGCAGTCACATCCATGGAGTTGGTTTCCAGTTCCCGGTGGAGCTTCCCCAAAAAACAGACTCCCATGAGTCTGTCTACATGGGAGCAGCAGCAATCAGACCCTTCATTGCCAAACCCCAAGAAAGCAGCTCCAGCCTTCCCATCTGCAACGGGCTGAATCAGGGACCTTGAGGAAGCACCTTGCTTCAATATCTTCTGATGCCCATATCCTGTGGACCAGGGACAAGTGATCTCTGTCATCCATGTGCAATCCTCTAACCATCTTTTTTTTTTCAACAAAAAGCCAACAACATTCACTCAACCCTTCCCCAGAGGTTGCCTTCCCTAAATTGCTTGTTACTCTTCTTGGTGCCATCCAGACTTGCCACATCTTGTGCTTCCTCAGCATTGGTGTCCACATCTGATCATAACCAAAACCCTATCAATGATCAATAGCACATCCACTGTTTGCATCTCACATTCTGTATCTTTTTTCTGGCGACATTAGCCAACATTGACTCACATTCCAGTTGTGACCTTTCTAGTAGCACAGCTACTTGCTCAGCCATTCCCTTTTTTGTTTCTGTACATCTGGTTCTAGGGTGGCATTAATTAGTGCATTTTGAATTTGTCTGGGCTGATGTCCTTTGCACTGATTTCAGACCATTTTTCCAATTTTTTATGATCATTTAGAATTGTAATCCTTCAAAGGGCTCTCATCTTGGCAATGCCTGCAAACTTGTTAATAAGTAGATTTTCTCATCCCACATCCAGACCATATGGGATACAGCAAGGTCCAGGACAGCTATCACTTAAAACAGCCCCTCTTCTTGACTGAGAACCACGGAGCCTGTTTTTCAAGTCATTATGTGCCTTTTGCGATTCTTGTCTAGCTCACCGCTCCTTAATTTGCCAGTGAGACTGTCACATGGTGAAATGTTGAAAGCTTTTTGTGTTGTTGCTTCATCTGTCGTCTGTCAGAGCAGAGAATTATGTCTATTATTACCTTGATACGATTTCTTCTCCTCCAGTAGAGAACAGGGACTATGTTGACTATTCGCTTTAACTCTTCCATTTTCTCTTCTATGCTGGTAAGTTAACTGAACAATCACTGGACGCAGGACTTTTTAGGGTACTAAACCAGGGCTGGCTGATCCAAAATTCCCTTTTTACTTGCAGGTGTTATTTTTTTCCCCCTTAAGGTTCTGGTGCCTTCCTCAGGGGCAGCCCTGATTGCTGTTGTCTCCCTGCCGTGGTGCAGGAGTCAGCTCTGCTCCTCGCTCCAGCCTGCCGAGTAGGAGCCCATACACAGCCCTGAGACCCCGAGGGGTGCCCGCACAACCCAGGGGCCCCCAAGCAGTGGGATAAGTGGGGGATGCCTGGAGGGGAGAGAAGGGTGTCACCTCATCTTGTACAGGGAGTGCATCTGCACCTGCATTTATGTGTATTTGCAAGCATTGCGGTGAGCTGAAAATGCAGCAGGGAGAGTCACACTGAATGATGCTGTAGATTTTCAGCCTCATTTCTGAGTTCTTTTCTATTGTATATCTAAATGCAATAGTTGATATCAAATCTGAGGACTAATACAAGAATTACACTGCATCTTTCTTGCTATTGCCTTAACACAAGAGAAAAAACTTTAAGCTGTGAGACGAATTAGCACAAACTTCTGTTTTGAAAAACAGCATTACAACAGTGGGGAGCCACTGGGCTCCACGCACATCATACTTTCATAGATGGATTTGCTCCCACGGAGCAGACACATGGCAGACCACTGGACACAGACTTGTTTGTGTCAGCCTTACTACCATGCAGGCTTTCTGCAGGATGGCCGGGCTCCGAGCCGGGAGTGATTTGTGTAGTCTGAGACGGTGACAGCGGGTCTACGGGGAGAGGATGCCATCCACTCTCGGATGAGCTGGGAGCATTTTTGGGGGTGGACCTTCAGGCTGGTCTGGAAAGCTGGCCAGAGCATGGAGACAGTTTGTGCCACAGCAGAAAGGAAACAGCAAACAACTGAAAAAGGGAAGTACCTCAAGCCTTTTCAGGAAATCCAAACCTCCAGCAAGGGCAGCAAGGCAGCAGCCGTTGGGTTTGGGTGATAGGAGAAGATCAACTGGGAGTTAAAATCCAGTCTCAATCAAATACGTTGTTGTATGCGATGGCGGCCAGCCTGCTTGGCTCGGAGAAAAGACGACTATATCAGTTTGTCACCGTTACAGTACAAAGGCTGTGGTAACCTGACATAACACAGGCTCGTTCTCCTCCAGCATGCCGGTCCTCCCCTCCGCTGCTCGGGTCTGCAGTGTAAGCTGTGGGTCCCAGCTCCTACCTGATACTCCCAGTCCAGTAGTCCACAGGGTCTGAGTTGTCTGACATCTGCTTAAATAGCTGCCCACTGATGTTCATCTGCACCCTGGCTCTGTTAGAGCAGTTTTCTGTCTCATCACTGATGCTGTTGGCTGAGCTGTGCTATGAAATGAGGACTGCAATAACAAGAGAATTGCATTTAGGGCATGCCTCAATAAGAAACCATTGTGTTGCGTATTGGGCACCACACACCCTTAAAATTACTTGAAATACCATTATCAGGCCATTTTTCCGGGCAGGAACACTGCTTAAGCTCTCTGCTACACTTTGTCAACCTGCTTAGTGCATAAAAGACAGACATAGGCATTACTCGGTGACCGATTTGCAGAGGAGGGCTCTGAAGGGCTGTGGTTGCACAGTGCTGGGGTAGCCTGGCCTGGAGCATCCCCAAGGGAGGACAAGCTGCCATGGGACAGCCACTCCACCGCCTGCGCAGGGCTGCGGCTGGCCCCC
>NW_009630089.1:53528-87853 GCF_000690535.1 Cariama cristata
GCCACTCCTCTGCCATTTGCCAAAGAGCAGCTCACATCAGTTAAATACCTGGCAAATCCTTGCTCTGAGGACTCCCCGTAAAGTGGCTTTGTGGAGGCAGTGGACAGCCCAGGGGTGGCTTCAGCCCCTCCGTACATCGCCCTGATATGGTCCTTGGAGAGGGACCGTGCTGCTGCAGCCGGACCTGGGCATCGCTGGGGGGGACAATCCCGGATCTTCTCCCTCTTCCTCGTGCTTCAAACTGGGGGCTGTGCAAATAGTCCTTTTAATCCCCCGAGCAGCCTTTTTCCCACATGATTAATTCTTCTGCATGCATGACATCTGCCTTTTCTCAGATGAAAGCCCTCCTGCCAGTGCTGGGACCGGGGTGCTGGCTCCCTGGATCACCAGTCGCCCTCAGCCCCTGTGACAGGGGCTTTCCCCACGCTGGGAGCCCTGCAAGCAGGGGCTTTCATGAGATCCTTGCGTCTGCTGTCTAGGTGGGGAGCAGAGCTGTGTGGTGGTGAGGACAGACATCTCTGCTCCTCTGCAGGCAAGCACAGCCTGTCCTGCTTGACCTCTGAGCCTCCCGGGACCGGCTCCCGTGCAAAAGGCACATACCAGCAGCCAGCCTCGGCTCGAGCATCAGCAGTTTGGGCTTAGTTGGCTCTTCCTCTGCAGGAATGAGACAGGACAGATCAGCGCCTCGTCAGATTAATTCCCTGTTGCCCAGCGGGAACAGAGGTCAAGGCGGCGAGTGCAGAGCACAGAGACTCCCCACCTGCTGCCCTACACTTGGGACCTCCATCTCAGAGGGGAAGAAGCAAGGAGGGGCTGCTACCTGGCTTGCACCCACCTCCTGCAGCTGGCTTGGCCGCGCGGCTATATCCTTGTGACCTCCTGGAGCAGAGACTAGTTTGCATCCTGCTGGCCCGAGGCTGGGGCCAGTGCCTTGGACAATTAATCTGTACCCCTCCATAACCTCCTGTCCCAGGACAGGCTGCTTTACTCCCTGGATTTCAGACCCGAAGAGAAGCTGTCACCTCTGCACCGCTCCTTTGAGCTCCAAGGCAGGCGCAGCCTGGTGGCTGGTCCCCAAGTCAAAGCATCCTCAGCATCACCAAGGTGGGAAGTGCCCCATGGGCAGGGGCAAGCCCCAGATCTGAAGACAACATCAGAAGCTGTGTAAAGATGCTGTCAGTTGCCTGAAGCATCAGGAAACCAAAGTGTTTAGGAGAAAGCTCTGAAGCTGAATGATTTTCAGGAAGGCAGATGAGTGTACAAACCAGCAGGTTAAATTAGGATATCATAAAGTGTCATTGCTGAAGGCCACAGTCAAAATCAAGACCATATGTTAAGAAGGTAGAGGAGAGGGAACCACTCAGGGGCACAATATTCTGTATTCCTTACACCTTGCCCATTACAAAAAGCCACCTTGCCCCACTAATGAGGTACTAATCCTGTGAAACACAGCTTTTCATCTAGGCAATCCATGTTACTCAGTTCAGTTTTACTAAGGCGGGCGGGAGTGGTCCCAGTTCGTTTTACAGTGACCATGTGCCCGCACATCAGCATCTACAACGTCGTTTAGATACAATGTCATAGAGAACATTAGTCCAAAGTCTAAAATTCCTGTTGGTCCACAACTGATAAAAGCTACACACTGTAATTTGTAGCAATTAGAATCTTAATGATAGGAGAGAGGCAGAAGCTGACAGAGAGATAATGCCAGTGTACTCTCGCCATTTCTCCAAAATTCAGTGCTTTCTATTTAGCCGTTGCTGTAGCTAATAAGATGCTTTGATAGCTTCGGATTGCCACCTCTAAGGGAAACACAGTAGGAAGGAAGAGGACAGACTAGCAAAATTAAACTTTTCTTTTAGATCTTACGACAAATTCAGCTCCTACTGAACCTGCCGACTTTACTTAGAACAAAGTTGAACCCATGCTATAAAGGTGGAATTCCTCTGGATTGATGCAAACATCAATCCAGCCACAGAATATCCAGTTAAAATGCAAATGCATTATGCTAAGTGCATCCAGATTGCCTAATGTATTCACAAAACTGAATATACTGACACATTTGTGCTGGCAAGTGTGTATCATCACTCATCACTGTCAACATACTTTAGTTTTATGCGATTTGAAAACTAGCAAGTTCAGTCCATCAAATTAGGCATATCTAACAGTGCAAAGTTTTCATTAGCAATTGTCCAGTAGCGTAGGAAGTTGTGGTGTCACTCCATTGCACACATCCCTTCTTGCCCACCACATTAAAAGGAAACAAAAACCATGAGAGGCCAAAAGGAACTGTTCACAGAAAACCAAGCACAGATTGCTTATTGCTAATGGGTTGTGGACAGTTGGTCAATGCATTTTCTATAAAAACTTGGCGCATTTAGAACAGCTCATTTCCTGAGCCACAGGTTACTGCACTGATGAACGGACCAAATTTCTGAGGGCATCTGAGCCATGTTTTTAAGGGTATCTAGAAACATAGACTCCCACTCTTCACTGGGAGTTATTTTAAATCTTTGTTGCACTTCTGCCCTAAGCTTTAAAGTAATTTCTTTTGTTATCCCACATGTGGGAGGTTACACATGGAAAACTCTGTCAAGACGTGGTAACTCTCCCTGCTTGGTCAAAACTGATGCCCAGGTCTTGGAAACAAATTATCAAACCAGAAGCTCTTGTGCTAATGCTATGATTTGTATTAATTTGGGAACGATTTCATTCTCACAGTGATGAAGGAACAAGACCTGAATCCTGCCCTGAGGCTCCTTGCGCCCACTTCACCCTCCTCTTTTGTGAACACCAGCAGAAATAGCGAACTGCCTTCAGTTATGTCTTCCCTCAAAATGCGGAACAAAGGTGCTCCCCTACGAAGGCATAGCCAGGAAAGGGTTCTCCATGAAGGTCAGCATGACATAAGCAAATTGTCTGTCATACCTGGACAGACAATCAGAGCATACAGTCTATGCAGACCAAGTTGTATGAAGACAAAGAGCATATAGTCTGCAAGAGGCCCATGAGGTCATCCCTCCAGGCTCCTCAGCACTGGCATTGCCCCAGGGGAATACTGGTCCAGTTGTGAGCGCTAGACTTCAAGGTGGGCTAATAGGGAGATGTTTCGGGGTCAGTACCACAGACAGACTCTCTCAAGACTTTGTACACTGTCCTGGAAGAGAAGAGGCGAATGCTGATGTGACAGAACAAGCTTCAGTCTAGTCTTCTCCAACACAGAGTAAGCATCAGCTTGCAGGACAGAGTGGTTAGCTTTCCTTAAAGCAAGTGGCAGAATGGCTCCAGTAAGGACTTCAGCATCTGCCCACAGTTTGCAATCTTCCCTAGATAAATATTGATAAACAAGGACTATTCATTTAATTTACAAAACCAGTCTGTGGTTGATACACTGCTGAAGGCTGCGCGCAGTAAACGATTGTGTCACAATTGATGTGGTCCCTAATTTAAGGAGGGCACTGCAGAGTTCCCGACGTTCTCCAGCACTCCAAATGTGTAGCTAATGACTGACAGCATAAACAACTTACTCATGCATGATTTGTGCTCATTCTAGCCTAGACATCAATACTCTCTCTAAAGTAAGCTGAACAGAACTGTAATGTCCTTCCTGAAATGTCGACTCGCTGGGGATGTGGAGCTAGTGATAAACATTGCAGATTTTCTTCAAACAGAACTTCTCCGGCTTTATTGCTTCATTTAATTGAATTTTCTTTTCTCTTCTCTTTTCTCAAATGCAGCTCTTGAAAATAAAACAGTTCAGTCTCGGGCACACCATGTTCCTTTGTCGAAATTCATTGGCACGGCACAAATGTAACTGAAAGCAGAATCAACTCATTGTTTTAGGAAGTAGTTTACAGTATAATTTATAGAGCTTGTTACTCACTTTCCTGATTATTATCAAGTCGTTCGATGGCAGGTGGTTTAGAGAAAAAAAAAAAGTGAAAGTTACATAAAACACCTGGGCCAGATCCTCAAGGGATATAAATTGTCGTTGTACCATTTGCAGGCTCTGGAGGACAGGCTTTACCAAATCAAAGTGCTCTTTGTTTTCTAATACGATCCTGCTGCACAAAGAGACTAGAAGAGAGATTTATTTCTTCTGTAGCACTGTGCCCTTGATTAACCTAGTTTGTGGGACCTATTTCAATGAAAGAGCTAATACCAGCACTGACTTCAAAGCATTGCTAAGTGTGATACCTGCCTGCTCTTGTATCATTTGCTTCTCTCAAGCCATTTTCTGTCAGCAGAGAGGCAAGCAAGATGCATGCACTGGGTGAATCCCATATCATCATTAGCAGAAAATTACACCAAACTGCTGTAAAGTAATTATGTGGCTAAAAGGTGAGCTGGGAGGAACTCAGTAATTAAACACTTGCCACCGGAGTCGGCCCACATCACATAATGTTTCGTTCAGAGGCTTTCAATCTATTTTTAAATCGCTGGCCGGTGCCATCAGCTGAATTGAACCTTCACTCAGGCCTTGAGAAGTGTGCTCGGATACACTTGGCCCTTTTTCATATCAAATAAATTTTATTTCAGTGTCATATGGTACAATACAGGATAACAGTAATTCTTAACCGGTAGCTTGAGGTTGCTGTTGCACCACCAAGCTATTCTCACCAAAATCTTTCACGGGTTCTTGCAGAGGTGCTGCAGTTATGGCAATCCGTTGTGGTCACACTGCAGTGTAGCTATCTGTCATGTAAAGAATGTGAAAAGTGTGAAGGTTTAGAAATGATGGGATCTGAATTACCTCAATAAAACTCTGCCTGAATGAAAGACCTTGGAGCAATGACTGAGGAAGCAATAACAACACCGTACTCTATATCTTCCCTCAAATGTTCTTAAACACTGGTAAGCTGCATCTTTGACATTCCTGTGAGAAATACATCACCATGTTGTGGGTGGTAATTTTGAAGCACTGAGATGTCACTAATAACTCACTTTACTAATCCTTTTCCAGAATGGAGCAGCACACCATCTGGGACACAGAGAAGACGCAGTCCTTGGCCAGAGGGTCCCATCAGCAGGACACCAAAGACAACCGTGACAGATAAGACCACGTGAGGCAAATGATCAGCGGGTTCCATAGTTTTATTTTGCATTTTGCTCTCCTCTCCCCTAGCCTCGGGCTTCCCCCGCTCAGCTTCCTCCCCGCCGCTTCCCCTCCTCCTCCCCATTCCTCCCCTTCCACTCACCCCGCTCCCAAGAGCCAGTGCTCAGTCAAACAGCCAGCCAAAGGTGCTCAATACAGCCAAAATGCTGAAGGAGAGAAGAAACCTTTGTACTCTTCAGGACACTGGATGGTCCTTTCCAAGCAGCTTTTACCCCGTTTTACCCTGTTCCTGTTGGTGAGGAGTCTGATGGAATAACCATAAGAAGTAAATGGGTTTTCTAATACTGCCTCTAAACATGACACTGGAAACAAGATAGCTAATGGTCAAATCCTACCTCCAGTGACGTGGGCAGCTGTTTGGTGACTGCAGACATCGTATTTTGCTTCAACACACTTCCATTCTCTGTGTACAGTTACCCACACGTACAACTCCCCTTTACTGCGGTCTAGTTCTTCTGAAATCAGTCAGAATTTTATCACTGAATTAAATGGGAAGGGGATTAGGGCACAGATAGGACAGTCTGTATGTATAGCTGACCTCAAAGTAATCCAACAGCGCCATTTAGGGTCTGGCATCATTTGATGCCCTCATCTCCCAGCTACGCAAATAGGAAATACAGGTCTGAAAGGTCTCTGCCGATTTACGACTGCCTACACGTTCTCATCTGGGTCGGGTGCACCAAGCCCAGCAGCTGGTGTTTCCAGCACTGAATCTTTTCAAAAGCTATCCAGCTGTCACATGAAGGTTCAGCTGACCCCAGGTTGGCTATGTCTTGGAAACCTAATTTTATTATTAAAAAATGTAAGGATGATTTTTTCAAAGAGCTGCAAAATGCCCTCATAGATTCAATGAGAGCTGGGCCACTAACCACAGGCTGCAGCTTTGGAAAATCTGCCCTTTGTTGCAACTTTTAATTTCAACAAATTTCAAACTTTTGCAACTTTTAATTTCCAGGTCACGTAATCTGTGTCTTTGACCGTTAAGTGAAAAACACTTTTAGTACCAGATCTTTGCTAGTCCTAAAGCTATAGATGGCCCCGCCATTTTAACCTGCTCTTACAGAGGCTGTGAAAGCTTGCTTTTTTTTTTCTCAATAAACGAAAACTTTGATTCACTGATCACTATTCCATCCAAAGGCATACTGCACATCAGCAAACAGATGTCATTTTACAAAGAAACTTTTGCATGTGGCTTGAAAAAAAGCCTAGCAAGAATTGACAATGATAGACGATCTCCTCAGAGACATTCAGGAATAACGCAGTTTCACATTTGTATCAGGGAAAAACAAGCAATGGACATATTTAAATAATCATTAAAAATTAAATGCCTGATACAAGGCAGATTTCAACCCTATTCTGCCACACATCTTCTGGAAATCTTTAATGGATATCATTTGAGGTCTTCTCATTTGCTTTGCTCATGAACAAAAGCTTTGTAATGGAGGTTCGAGTGTTTGTGTTATCAGCAAAAGGTTCTCTCGAGGGAAATTAAGTGAAAGGATGTTTTTCTTCTCTTCATGTTTGACATTCAGGAGTAGTGACGAGATAAGGTAGGCACAGGAGTCTTTCAAAAAAACGCCAGATAGCAATGGCAGCATTTCATAAGGATGTGAACCGTTCATCGTCTGCTGCAAAGACTCCATTAATGTGGCCTGCTTTTAAATCCAGCGCTTCACAAGGAATCCCATTTTCTAGTGTTACTGTCACTTCACCTTTCTCTTCTAAATTCTCTCTCTCTGTTGACTCTTTATTCTTTCTAAAAACAAGAAAGAGAAAATCATCTTACTCTGTTGACCTGCAGCACTCCACCGCAATTCCACAGACAGAAAACTGCACATTTACTCAGAAATTTATCTTAGGTTTTCTTCTGAAATGCATAATCTGATGTACCTCTTTGCTGTTGTAAATATACCACGGAAGGTGGGAGGCCCACAGATTGGAAGCCCTGGTTTAGTGGTTTGAGGTCAGGACTGGGAATCAGAAAACCTAAAGTAAACATGTTGTAAGTATGTTATAAATATTTCTTCACTTCCTTATTCTGTAAAATAACTGGAGGGTGCAGAAGGAAAAGCTAATGCAAAACAAAAATGGAAAAAATCTCTAAATCTGTTTTTGCTTTACATCAGGAAGGACTGCATGAAACACCTGGTCTGACCCTGTTACGTATGTCATAGATTTCACCCCATGACATGGACAAATTAAAACATACTTTTTAGAAACAGAACGGCTTTAGACTATAGCCTCCAACTGCGGAGACTTGAGTGCCTTCACATTCCTTGATCTTCTCAGAAGTTAGGTACTCTTACTGCTGCAAGCCTGCATTTTTAGTTCAAATTTCATTAACAGCCACCTTCCTACCTAGTATTTTATACTTTTGTTTTCTAGATGAAACAATTGCATGGCTTTTACTTTTCCAGGCTCTAGTTCTCACCAAAAGTGTATTAAAGTAGTTGCTGAATAAAATCATCTAAAAATTCAACCATGAGAAGATGTAATACAGAAATATCAGTCGACATGTCATGATGTTCCTTTAATTCCAGATTTATTCGACCTTCAGATCTACTAGTTCATAGTTGAAAAACCTGCTGTACTTTACAGCCTGCAACATCAGCGGTTTCAGAGGATAAGAAACTCAAAGGTCAGCTCCACTGCTTCTTCCTATCCCGCAACATGTACTATAACAATCTGACTCAGGACAATCGTAACAACCTGGCTCAGTGTAACTGCTAATAACAGCGATATTAGCAATAATAAAATTTTATTGGCTTTTGGGAGATTCTTGGCGTTACAGGCTTGCTAAAAATAAACGTGGGGGTAGTAGTGGAAACCTTTGACCTCTGGCTACTGTATCTGCTGTTGCAGTGATAAAAAGAGTGTTCTTTAATACAAAAACTGTGGGGGCAGAACATAAAAGGAGATACTAAGAAGCAGGTTCAGAAGAAATGAGAGGGTTAGGAGATGTGTGGAACTCATTGCCATAGGAATTCAGAGAAGCTAAAAATTTCTATGAGTCCAAGGGGAGACTCAACAAGTTAAGGGTAAAGAAAACACTGTGGGTTATCCAAGAAGACCAAATCCAGCTCAGGAAGGACCCAGCTGTAAATTAGATGCTTGGGAGAGGGAAACACTGTGTGCACGTACTCTGTTTCCACTCTTCCTGAGGTAAACGTTTATGGCCTTTGCTGCAGATGGGATTTTGGGGGTAGGGGTAGACTTCAGTCTACTCCAGCATAGCCAGTAGAGGATGGTTCTGCCCTGGGTATGTGCCAAATCTGTTATCGGAGGGGGAGGTGTCCTATTGCTGCAATGACAGGAGAACAAACATAAAGCTGAGAGACAGTCTGTCTGATCCAGCTCACTGTAGTCAAGGGCTCCAATCACAGGCAGCTGAGGCTTGGAATTTTTACATGTTGGCAGCGATAAACAGTGAAGCCCTAATTAAGAAAATTTTTCAGTGCAAGAAATGATGCATGAGTCTAACTCATTACTGAAACTCCATTACAGGCCAATCATGTGCTTCCCTGCCACCCTGAGTACGAACAGCCTGAAGCACATGTTTTTGGGCTTATCTGAACTGAGATGTTTAACTGGTACTTTAAAGGCCTATAAAGACAAAATGCCAGATTTATGAGAAGTCAACACGGTCCTTGGGGCCAGATTTCCAACACAGCTTACTAGGCAACAGAGCTGTGATTATGTCAGCTCTGGTCAGATTTCCAGGAAAACTCATTACTGGACATCCTGAAGTCTTTGACAACCTGGTGACATACTTCAGTGCCTGAGAAAGAGATGAGCACTTTTGAAATTCTCTGCTGTGATGTCTGGCTCTTCCTTCAAGAAGCCAAATAGCCCAGACAATCCCTTTTACCTATCCAGCCTTTGCAACAGTAGACAGAAGAAATATATGCTTAGTTTACCCTCTCTCTCACTCCCCTGCTTCTGCCTGCAGATGCCATTGGTGTGAAAGGAGGATTAGAGTTAAATCATGGATGAATCTGCTCTGAGGAAATGTTATATGTAAAGGCAGAGCAGGGAAACAGAGGGAGAAGTGAAAATTAGCATAACAAGTAAAAGGACAACAAGAGCATGAGGCAGAGAGGATGCCAAGTGACCGCAGGCATGCAGCCACAAGCCATATTACTGGTAGGATGATGATAAGAGCATGTAATTGATACCATATTGAGGGGAACTGCTCAAGCTCAGCTGAGTTATTTTGCAAACAGAGGGGAGAAATGCTGTCTTTCATCATGATATGAAGCACAAATGACTATTGTAGCTAGAAAAATCATAGCTATTTAGCAAAATTTATTTATATTACACTTACTCAAAATGTTCAAAGACCCCCTTTAAGTTAGGCACTATATAGACACACAGAGCCATGATACTACACAAAGGGCAGGTATGGGTTTCGGGTAGCAACATTATTCTCCAGTTTTACAGAAGAGGTGGCCTAGGTTCAGGGGATGAAATAACTCAGCCCATACCACATGGAAGGTTGTGACAGGGCTTAAACCATCCATAGATCCCAAGTACCTGCCCAGGCTCTTTCCCCAACAGCATCTCTCATCTATCTTTTGTTGAATTTTATTTTTTGAAAACAGAAAGGGGTTTTGCAAATTCATGCAACTCTTCTGAATGCAAAATATAACTGAAGGGATTCTGACTACACTACTAAGGGTTCTCTTTGAGAAGCACTTATCTTCTGCAATAAGTGTTGTTTTTCTGAGGTCTTTTAACATTGCTCTTCAAGGTGATAAGGAGGCAGAAAGTAAAAGTCTGCAATACACAACTTCTCATATATGAATTCCTTGTTCTGATGTATTTGGGGATGCAGTCCACCGTACAGTCAATAATTTCAACATTATTTAGTTGTCAGCAGAAATTTACTCTTTTTCAGTTCTTCTGTATGACTCTGTTGCTGAAGTCATAATTTTGTGTTAACTTAACCTCTGTGGCAGCCTAAAGCATGACAGAAGATGAACTTCTATGGCAGAATCTCAGTTCAGCTGAGAGATTTCTATTCCTTATGTCCAACTCTGACCCAACAGAGATGGCAGGACTGAAACTCCACTTACTCTCTGTCTTGCTCCAACATGCTTACACTAGGGAAGCATCAACAGCCTTCTGGTTTTCACCACAGGGCAGAAACTGAGAGGAAAAGAGAGTATCTCTCTCCTAGCCTACTGCCAAACAGCAAATGCCTAGGTTCATGGGGAGATCTGGTCATGAACCTGTGAAGGGATGGGTACTTTGGACTCCTCAGGTCATGAATGGTAGGTGAGACCATGCACCGTTCCATTGAGCAGGCCCTCTTCAGCCACACATTAATCATTATTGTGTCCTCTACTGAGGCTTCTCAAACTGAGCAGCAAATACTTTTTTTAGCCCTGCCAACTTTTGACACTACTGCCCTGGAAGGGGCACAGTCACTGCCTGCCTTCTCCCTCTTGGTAGCTATTTGGGCAGTCTGCGAGAGGAGGTTCACCTGTGGCACACTAAACCTCAAGAAGAATGACAGCAAAAGTCTTTGTAAAGCTATAATCTCTAGTTAGGTGGCCTCCAAGATCATATTCTTATACTTCCTATTTACCCATCACACCCCAGCATTACTAAGGCATCTATACTTCACAGTTAAAAATTTTAACCCTTTTCTTCAGAAAAGGACACATGGGTTATCTTTACCTATGGAGGGAGCTGGGGCACAGCTATAATTTCTCTGAGGCTGATCTGAAAAACAAAACCAGCTCAGCTGACTTAACTTGCCAGTGTTCAGTTAAAACAGAAGAAAAGCTAAGCCGCTTACTTCTTGCGTTGCTGAATCCCTGCAACAACGAGGAAAACAATTCCAGCCACAATGAGACAAAGAACGACACCAAATACAATAAGCCAAACAGGCGTGGAGGGTTCAACAGGAGGTGATAAGGTTGAAGTTATCTTCAGGAACTGCAGTGTTTTGTCACTCAGTAGGAAGGCACTGTTGATTCTGTTCCGGTTCATCCTTCATAAAAACACAAAGAACATCACAGGTCTTTATAAAGGTATTTTACAAGTTAAAAAGATAGAAGAAAAAAAAAGGAATTTTCACGTATGTGCTGCAAGTCTGGCAGGGCTGAGTTTGATCCAGCATGATGTTGGTAGGATTCCACAGACCTTCACTTTAACATAGACCTTGTCCATAATCCATAGACACCCACACACTTACAAGGTTTTGAACACCAGACTTTCGTATGTATTTATCTGAAAAATTGGGAAATACAGATGAGACCTGAAGTACAGTATTAGTATTTATTTCTGTTTTAGACTATGTGCCGAAGACATAGTAGGTTGTAATGTGTAAGGGTGGCTCTGTTGTCTTGCTCATGCAGCATTCAAGATTAGCATGGCAGTGGCAGATCTACCCTGCAATGCTCAGAAGGTTTAACTATCAGTATCCCTTGGTTCCTCAAACTGAATCATCCTGCATGTTATGGGCCGGTACATCTGCTCTTGCTGCTGTAGATTTTCTTAGGTCCATGAGGCACAGGATACAATTTGGTTCAGAAGAATCCACCCTTATTGCCAACATGTCCTTCTTCCCCTCAGGATGTAACTAAAGGGATTTGTGCTTCGCACAATTCTTCCATTATGAGAAACTGTAAGTCTGAGAAATACACTTTTTCGTATGAGTAGTACAACTGCTACCCTTTAATGGAGATCTTTACCCACAGTCACTACTTCTAAGCATTTGCAGTTATTTCTGGATCAGAAACCAAGCAGTCTTAACAGGTAAGAGACTTTAGCAGTATCTTTCACCAGTTTTTTCAAAATGTTAAAAATTTATAAGAAAATGTATTATGTATATCAGTCTTGAGAGATTCTTTTTGATTGCAGTTGTATGATTTACAGCAGCTTTCTTGTATACAATTCAGTTTCACAGAATCACAGAATCAGTTTGGCTGGAAGAGCCCTCTGGGATCATGGAGTCCAACCTTTTCCCTAACACCCCCATGTCAACTAGACCATGGCACTAAGTGCCACCTCCAGTCTTTTCTTAAACCCCTCCAGGGATGGGGACTCCACCACCTCCCTGGGCAGCCCATTCCAACGCCGAACGACCCTTTCTGTGAAGAAATGCCTCCTCATTTCTAGCCTGAACTGAACTAGCCTGAACTGAATTTATTTACCATAAAGCAAGTATTTCCTAAGAACAGATATATGGGGAATACGGGTAAGATTTTGCAAATTTCTTTTCTTGGAAATCATAATGTTTGACTGTCCCTTAAACAGGAATTTCTTAGCCTTAACAGAAAGCTAGCATTCCTGGAGAGGACTGAAAGCCATGGCATATTATGACTCCTTATATGGTAAGCCATCTTTGATTTAGAAAAGATTTTCATCCTTATTGATATGAAAGACTCATTGTGAACAGCTGAAATAAGCATTGTTCACACTCATCTAACGGCTGGAGTTACACAATTATGTGCTGAAACACATGCAGGCAACTACAGGTGCATTTCTTGTTTGTATTTGCATAAATATACCTTATGTGTATTTATGCAAGACCTTGGGTCTGATACAGGTCTGAGAAGGTTCACCTTCCTCTTTATTCATACTTTGTAGAGAATCTTATACACTAAAATTCTAGTCCATGGGTAGTGTTCTTATGTGCTACTGTAGTATGAAGAATTAGAATAATGGTTTAGTATGGAAGCTTGCAATCAAAAGCAATTTAGTAAAAAGCATTGCTGTTTTATAGACTGTTTTATTTCTTGTTTCTAAGTTAGGTAGGAATTAAAACTTTTCATAAATGGCATGTTCTTTATCGGGTGACAGACAACAGTTAAAAAACAAACATATTATAATAGCATCCAATTTCTGTGGCAAACATGGCACATAAAAGACTTAAATAAATCAGCTTATGCTACTGAACGTATCAAAGAATAACAGAAATGCAAAAAACCCTGCATTCCAGCACTCTTACAGAGAGCTTCAGTGAATAAATAATCTGCTTCCTCCACTAATGCTATGAAGCTATTGTTTGGTGTCTCTGTAGGAAATAGTTTAATCTGCTCATAAGCTTAAGTTAATCTTTCCAAAAGAACGCATACTCATTCATCAGGAATTAAGCATTACACCTCCATAAAGATAACATGAATTTTCAAGACAAAGTACAGAACGCCTCAAAACAAAGAGGTCTGTTTTCCACTCCGTGCTTGAGAAATGTACGTGAGCTATACTGCTTGGGGGGGGTCATCCCTATAAACCCCTTATGCAGGTTTGGTGGACCATTGAAGTCAGATTACCCATTTTTTCTTGGTCCCTCTTCAGCTCCACACTCCTGCTTTTATTGGCTACAGAATGCAATAATTAGTAGAAAGCCAACTGATTTGTACCACATGGTACTTTGTACAAGCAATGCTCAGCTATGATATTGACTGGCATTCCAGAAAGAGCTGGTATGAAAAGAATGTCAGTATAAGATTGTTTAAACCAAGCTGGGACAGAGCCAGCTCTGCTCATGAAGAGTTGACACGAGCTCTCCTCATGTGAACGCTGACTTCTAAATTAAGTCAGATGAATCATACTTCAGAAACACCTCAAGGGTGCCTATGGTCATTAGTCCAGGTGTAGATGTGCATGTGGCACACAATGCAAGTTAAACAACATAAATCCCACTCAGAAAGTGTGCAATTCCATCATCTGAGGATGAAGGCCCTCTGGCTGGGAAATAGAGCAGCTGGATGAAAGCAGTGTACGTGCCACACACTGGACAGCAACTTAGAGGTAGGGCTCTGGAAAGGGACTAGGTTTCTTCTGAGGCTCCAGCATTAAGAGAGACTCCTTCCAAAGCTATAAACCCAAGGCTCACATGCTTTGCATTCTGTGGGACTGTTAAAAATCCTCTAATCTCACATGCAAAATACAAGAGTACTGACCCCTTGGTGTTTTAACTACTTGGATTAGTTCATCCTTAAAGAGGCAGAGTGCTCATTCACACAAGGCCCAGAGAGATAAAGCATCCTCAGTCAGCAAGGAACAAAAGGTTGCAGAAGCAGTGGCTGTACCTGATGGCTGCCTCTACCTCACTTCCAGGAACAGTTGTCACATTTTTTGAAGAATCTGTGACCACAAACCAAAACGACACCCGATCCGTCACATTGCAGAGCAGCACATTAGAAATTCTGCAGATAGTTAAAACAAAAATCATCATTAAAGAAGCATGGAAGGAATTACTGAAACATTTTAGATTTTCTTAAAATATTACTTTCATCTAGAGGGGGAAAAAAAATCTTGCTTCCAAAAAAATTAACAATTAATGCTCAAGGAAGAAATATCACTCACAGCATTTCCCATTTCCCAATATGATAAAAAAAGAATTAAGCTTATCGAGACCAAACTTGAGCCTTCAAATGAATTTCTGAATCTATTACAAACCTGCATGGTCCTGGACCTACATTTAGCATAATCAAATGGAAAAATACATATTTGCATCTTAATCATCAGGGCTGTGACAAAGACCATGTAATAGGGCAAACGCATTGGTGAACTAAGAACTGTGGTTTTGACAGCTCACACCACAGGAATCAGGCGTGGGGGATTCCCCACATGATTTTCAAGTGAGTGCAGTCCTTCCACAGGATACATTTGTTGGAGGGAAAAGCAATGAAATTGATGTTATTCTTTTTGACATCTTTGTTCACAGAGTCAGGCACAGAGTGGAGGGAAGAGGCTAGATTTAGACATTCTACTGGCACTGGCCTATGCCCTTTAGCTTATGCTACGACAAATATTTATCTTATCTGTTTTCAAAGAAGATTGCTCAGCTTTATGTGAAGTTAATGCTGGAAGGGTACAGGCATGCAGCTTTGCATGGCATACTATGTAAAAAGTGTGTGAAATGTCTTTTAAATGCCTTTTTTCAGATTCTTACAAATTTGTTTTCTACCACTAATACCAGTAAATGGTGGGACTATCATTAGAAAAACCTCATGGAATGACATCATCATGAGTATTTAAACTAAAGAAGTGAAGGCTAATACGTTAGTATCATAATAGTGACTGAGGACAGATGGTGGCTCTATGTTCTGCTAGCTGTTCCTAGCTTATTCACACAACTAAGAAACAAATCAGCCAAACTCGTGTAATATACAGGAACTGTCTAAGGTGACATTTATGGCATGGCAAGGAACATAGCATGTATCATAAAAGGACAGCCAAAGCCTTTAGGAATTCAATGACAGATAGCTAGAGAGATACAAATGGAAAAAAATATTTAGTTCCATATCATTAATAAATAACCCAAAGAATTTGGCTCAGGATTCAGACTTACTGGCCATGTCCAAGCAGCTAGCAGATATTCTGAAAGTCCAGGACCAAGAATTAGGATCATTTTTATTTCCAGAGAGCAGCCTGGACTTGCTTCACCTTTGCACAAGGTCTACCTGGCCACAACCACAACACAGCTGCCCTGTGTTGACAGACCCCTCTTGGGATGATCAGTCTTCAGATACTACCTGCAGTTCTGGAGAAGGAAACCTTGCAGTGAGCCAGCGAAGAAGAATGCAGCCCCTCTTTTAATTAACTGCAGTGATGTTTGTAATGCCCACCACAGAATCACAGAATCCCAGACTGGTGGGGGCTGGCAGGGCCCTCTGGAGATCACCCAGTCCAACCCCCTGCCAAAGCAGGGTCACCTACACCAAGTTGCACAGGATCACGTCAAGGTGGGTTTTGAATATCTCCAGAGAAGGAGACCCCACAGCCGCTCTGGGCAGCCTGTGCCAGGGCTCTGCCACCCTCAAAGTACAGAAGTTCTTCCTCATCTTCAGGTGGAACTGCCTGAGTTTCTGTTTGTGCCCGTTGACCCTTAACCTGTCGCTGGGCACCACTGAAAAGAGTCTGGCCCCATCCTCTTGACACCCGCCCTTAAGGTATTGATAAGCATTGATGAGATCCCCTCTCAGTCTTCTCTTCTCCAGGTTGAACAGACCCAGTTCCCTCAGCCTTTCCTCACAAGGGAGATGCTCCAGTCCCCTCATCACCTTCGTTGCCCTCCGCTGGGCTCTCTCCAGTAGTTCCTTGTCTGTCTTGAACTGGGGAGCCCAGAACTGGACCCAGCACTAACTACTATATTACTAACTACTATAACTGGTTTTAAGGTTTGGCCTGTCCATCATCAAAATGCAAGTTTTAACGTTTGCTTTCCGGCCTGTGCTCTTTCTCAGAGTGACAAATCCCCAGCCGCAAGCAATCTGCCCTGTCACAGAGCTCTGTTTTGTAGTGCCATCTGCTGGGTAATTAACAAACATAATTAACTGACCTCTGCAGTGGCCTGAGGAGCAGGAAGAATTGAGGTAGGAAGGAATATAAAGGAGCCAAAACTGCTGATGAATGTGTAATCTCCATCCAGAAAAGAATGAGTTTGCTTTTAAGGCAGGACAGGCATTGGCTTGATCACAGTAGCTCATTATGGATATTTTGCAGAAATATTTTACTTACTGCTGAAAGCTTTTTTGGGTGGTGTTTCGGGTGCCTTGGGTAGTGCAACCTTTGTTTTACAGAGAAGGTATCTATTCCATAGAGATGTGCAATAAAATGGAAAGCAATGATTCTGCAGAGCTGAAATATGCACTTTTACCTCTCTGGAACAATGTCAATCTTGCAAATACAGAGAATTGTTATGGATAAAAGAGGAAAGCCATTCTCTGGAATTTGAAAAGACGTTCATATCAGTTTGCTGGCAACAGTCAGAAGATTAAAGCAGATTTATTCCTCCCAAAACAAAAGCAAAGCACAAAATCTACAGGAGGGGGGCGGGGAAGAGTCTACTTTTGGCTGTTGGCTGTCAAACTCTTGCTGACTTCACAGAACATCTAAAATTGTATCTGCAGAGGAATTTTTCCATCAGGAGAATCTATAACAGTAGGAGCTAAAGCTTCATGTTACTGCAGTTCTTAAAGCTGGAATTTCTGTGGCACAATCAAAAACTGGTCCAGGTAGAAAATCTGGGTTCTTGTTGCCCTACAGATGTTCTTGAAATGGAGTGAGGAAAGTTTGATCCCCAAAGAGAAAGATAAATTTGGTAGACTGGCAGAACACTCTGACTTTCTCATTCTTGTTCAGAGACTCAAAGAGACTCTTTAACCTGGGGTCTTCCCTCCAGTGCCAAGGTTTTCCGCATGAGATAGGGCAGTCGGTCATCATTAGGGGCAGCATCTCTCTCTCTCTCTCGAACAAACAGCACTGAATCGATTGGGCAGCAAGGCTTACACTAGGATGCATAAATTTTGCCTCCTTTCTGCTCCCTGTTGTGTCTAAAATCCTTGCTCAATTACAAGCATCCAAAACCTGCTGCCACTTTTTCATCAGTGGAATCTGAATGCTGTAAATCCTTCCAGGCTCCAAAGAGAATAATATCGCTCATGAGAAGTTCAAAGAGGATTGAGTGAACACCAAAACAGACTGGTTCAACAAGCACCAATGTGGCAATGTCTTTGCAGCAGGTATGCCTTTTTTTTTACCCCCCGTGCAATTTGCACACAGGTTTGATTCACAGCATGCAGAAGCCTTACACAACTATGCCTTTACACTGTTTAGATTTGAGAAACCAGACTTCTCTGTGCACTACACTAATTAAGCATATTTGTAAACGTGTATGTCGACATCTTTTTATTTCCTTAGCAGGTGACAGACTTTTGTCATGGGGATTATAGGAGACTGCTATCATCAAAATGACAAGATCCTGGTTCTGCCTTATGGCACCATGGCAAAAGTCCAAAAATTGCATTTCCTTTAGTATACGCAAGTGATCACTAGTGAGTAGAGCGTGGGAAACCCTGATGGTCCCTTGCCCTGAAACACCACCGTTGTTCTTTATGGAGATTTAGAGGATTGTTTAGGGGTAAAAAAGAGGTGCCAGAGACTCAAAGGGAGTTGGGTGCCTACAGTGGCCGTTAGCTTGTGGGAGAACCACAGCCTCCAAGTCCCAGGTGCCTATCTCCAGCTCTCCCAAAAGCATCAGGCCTTTTCCAACCTAGTGCTGTGCAGCTGCTCCTGCAAAGAAATTTTATTTTCTTCCCTTTTGTGGGATAAATGGGATAAAAAAAAAGCAGTCATGGGATCACCTTGACGTAACAGCTTTAACTCTAGAAGCTTATTTTGTTGTTCTAAATGGTCACAATGTTTTTAGTATCAAAATAGCCGGTCTTAGGAAGAGGGATAATGTTGGTGAATTTTTTTTCTGGTCACTCCATGAGGAAAACTGCAGCTTTTTTTAATTTACAAATGGGGGGAAGATGTACCAAAAAGTAGATTCTGTTACTTGAATGAAAGTAAATGTGATGACATTCTTTCTGCTCTAAAGATTAACTACTCTCAGGCCCAAAAGAGATGCATATTATTTCAAATGAGTCACAGATTAGAGAAAGCAGGGTTACAGACAGAGACTACAGATCTTTTAACACTGAGAGATCAAAGGTTGGATTAACATAGTTCATGAATGTATGTATTGAGAACGAATTAAAAGGCCAAATAGAGCAGGAAATAAAGGGGTTTTAATTCTCCACTGAAAACGAAGTATTTGTTTTATCTGTATTAATAATTATTGAGTAATTTGATGGATTGTGTCTTTCTTCTGTTCCACACAAACTTAAATTTGACAAGCCTTTCAAACATTACACACAGCTCCATGATTTATTAAATTTTAGTTTAGAAATTAACTCTGGAGAACTCAAGACATAATGTGCAATCCTGTCCATTCTGCGTTAGGTCACTCAGTGGTTACAGAAGGGCAACAACAGCATCAACTGTTGTTTCCAGCAGCACATTCAAATGCTTGCTATTACAGGCTGGCTTTTATCCAGCTTCAGAAGCCTAACAAAAGGTGACTTTGAATCTCAAAAATGATGGGACAGACTGCAGCAATGGTTATGCTGATCCACCAGACAAATTATTTTGGGGAGTGATCCAGCTTGCTGAAGTTAAGGCATTTGGTCTCATGCAGGAGTTAGCTGTGGCTATGAGTTACTGCAGGGCTGTGGGTGTGTTAGAAATAAATGGGATGTTAGAGGGGAGGCTTGTCACATCCTGGTTAATGCCCTATGCAGAATTTATACTCTGGCAGAATCAGTATTAGGTTACGTAAAATACTGGCGAATTTTTCATAAGCCTTTATTTTGACAAAAATGCTTAATTAACCAGATGAAAAATTTGGGTAAATCTAGATGCTACCAGAATGCAGTCACAAGCAATTTGTTTGTTCTTTTATGACAGAATAAGTGATCATTGATCTTTTACAGATCCCGAAGAAAAACCGTTGGCATTTATCTGTAAAAGCTCCTGCAGTGTAATGCAATTTATTTGACACAAGCTCCTGCTTCTACCTCCCTCTTCACCACACTGCAAGTCCCTGCCGCTGTCCTTACCAGCTATGCGGGAACACCATTTCTGTGTGCCCGGCACGCTGCTGGACCCTCTGGGATGCTGAGGGCTCCCACACCTCCATACCCACTGCAGAAGGGATGGAGATGGACAGCACTCCTTCCTCTATACCCAGTTCCCTCCAGCTGCCAGCTATAAGGGTGGGGAAAAGAGTGCAGTATTTCCAGGACTTCTAACAGGATGGAGGCTTTCATAGCTTTCCTGCTCCCATGTAACAAGCAGGTTATTTGGGGTGTATTGGGAAGTTCATTTAGCTCTCCATCACTGAGCAGGGACCCTGAGATGCCTCAGGATCTGGGAGAGATCTACAGATAGGAAACTCCTCAGGCTGTTGCCTAGTAAGTTGTACCAGATCTCAGAGCTGCACAGCTGTCCTGTGGTTGACATGCTGTCTACGTATGACCCCAAAGGTATCCAGAAGTCCTAGAAGAGTTATCGGTTATATCTCCAAGGTACAGTCCAACAAGTTATATCGCATGAGGAAGGCCTCCATCTTAAAAAGAGGTAAAGTTGCCCACACCTAGCTGTTTCCAACTATTATACTGACCTCTTCTCTGACAAACACAGTAGCAGGAAATTATTGACTTGTGCAACCTCACCTCCAAACTGGAGTAACACTGACATTATCATATTTGTCCATATGAAAAATTGTCTTGGTAGGAAACTGAATTAAGTGAGCATAAATTCTGTGATTTCCCAGAGTGGATAGAGATAACTTCCATTAAAACTTTAACTCCTGCCATGCTGGCTTGATTTTTTCTCATCCCTGCACCAAGCTTTCCATTATTATTTGAGTCTGAAGAGAGCCATGGTGCTTGAAGACAAAAAAGATCACTGATTTCTGACACAGTTTTTTTGCTGTGTGAAAGCACCATGATTTTGAAGGAAGAGAATAATTTAAAAAGAAGGACTTGGGACTAAAATAAGTATATAAAAGCAAATCTTCATGCATCAGATAGTAGATGAAAACTCTGCTAATTTGAAAACCTGAGAAAAAGCCCTGCATAATAACCTTTAATTAGCTTGTATCTTGAACTCTTTTTTTTTTTTTTAACTGTCATTTTAATTGAGTGCAGTAGCACACTTGGCTGTTTTTGTTATGCTTGGTGTAATGGCTCTCTTGCTCAAAGGAGACAACATCTGAGGAATAAAAATGAAACAGCAAGGAACCAGATACTCCTGTTACATGGAGGGGGAAATCACCTGTTTAAGAGAAAGTGCACCAGCCGCAATAATCATGTGACTGAAGTTAACTAATATCTTTGCAAATGTGGAATATGCTTCCTCTGATGCAATGACAGCCTGAAGCAGGGGTTTTTTTAAGTAAATCGAGAATCTTATCCTTATTAGCCTACCAGAACCATAAATCTTTCCTTTAAGATTGAAAAACAATGAAAAAAATAATAGGCCTATAGAAATACACTTCCAAGGTTTCTCATTTAAGAAAGATAAGAACATGCTGAAAATATAGCTTGCTAAACGGTCTGTCTAATCTGGTATCTAATTTCATAAGTAGCAAGGATCAGAAGCCTGAGAAGAATATTCAATACCTCAGGGTAGATTTAATCCCAAAACCAATTAAAGGCTGATTTATGTCTGAACTGCAACATCTGAACCTTCTTGATGCTAGGTAACTCAACCGCTGCAATATTAGGGACAGACACCCCCCAGCAGAACACAGCGCTAGCACAGCTATCCACCTTCCAGTTCTCTGAGCCAGCTCACCTTCAGCATATTGCTGAAGCTGTGCTCTAAGAAAACATGCACCAAAACTGCTTATTCAAGGATCTGTATTGCATTTCTTGACCTTGCCAATACGGCCCCTCGCCTCCTCCCAGTATGGTCTCCAGAAGGTCTTACTGCCAGATTCTGCTAGAGTGAATTGGCACAATCCCACCAAGATCCACAGCTGTGTCACTTTGCATCAACAGGGATACTGGTCCAAAGACTGAATATTGCTTAAGACGGAGGGAGTGGGATGTTTAACACATATCTGGGTGTCAATGAAATAGACTGGAACAGTCTGTGTTTAGAAGCTGTATATCATGATTTCTACAGGGCAGTATAGCAGAGAATGGGCCACTACACGCAGCATTGTTAATATGTATGAAGATGCTTACTGAGTTGTGCTCTCGCTGGAATATCTTCTCATTGCAAAAGCCACCATTGCTTTGAAGAGGTATTCTTCATTAGCATCCCAGGCATACTGCAAAGGAAGATGGAAAATAATCAGTTTCAGTACCAGTGCTGGCAGTACAGAGAGGGAAAAGACTCCCTGAACTTGAAATGCTATATTGATCAAGAAAATGAATAAATCCTCTGGTTGTGCTACGAAAATAAATTCCTGCCATTATTTAGCATGCACAAAGGACTTTTTCTAACGGCTGTTACAAAGCGCAATATAAAGTTCAAAGAATGTTTCCAGAAACAGAATCAATTGAAGGTTTCTGAAAGCTGACCAAACTGGAGATGTAAAGTTTCTTGGACCAAAAACTAGGCATATTACTACAATTCTCCCCACACAGCTGCACCAATGGTCTTGCCTCTTTTGCTGGATAAACCCTGTTAAAGTAGAAAGTTTAAATCCACTCTCAAAGACGACTTGGCTCTGCCCAAAAATAAAAAAAAAAAAAGCTAATTGAAGGTAGCCTCTGGGAGTTGGATGTCAGGACACCAGGAAATAAAATGAGATTATGGCCTTATTGCTGCACGTCATCCCTGCAACAAGAAGACAGTCTCAACTATAGTACAAATTACTACACCTCACATGAGACAAAAGAAAGCAAATAGCATCCTTACTACTTCAATAAGAAGTAAAATACAGGTTGCGAAAACTGTTCTCTATTGTCTTGATGAAAAATCATGCTTCCGTAATTTCAGTTTTCTGAGATAGCTTCACTAGGCTCCCCTGGGCTTTCATTCACATATGCAATTCTAATGACTTGTAAGAACTGCACCTATTACATTTTTATAACAAGAGCCATGACTGAGGCATACTGATTGAATTTTCCCTTTCAGCAGATTACAAAGATTAATAGTTTCTTGGAATGATATTAATGGAGGTTAGAGGCAGCTTTCTTCAGTCAATCAGAACACAAATCTAATCTTTAACTTTCAGCATTAAAAAATCTGCACTGTACTCATCCAAACCAGAAACCCAACAGAGTGGATACTTAACGCTGTTGATAACTTGTGGCTACTTTTTCATGGGCCTTTATAACACATTCAAAAACCAGCAATGTACATCAAAAGGCAGTAGGGTAAACAGCACTGAAAATGCCAAATCTTAATTCTGGTTTTCAAATTCTCATTTTGGATGCATGCAGCTGCAACCTCTCCTCAGAAAGAAGGAATCCAACTTCCAGGCAGCAGCCTTCATTTTGCTCTGACATCCTGTGGACCGGGAGCCAAAGTAGGGAAGGAGGCAGTCATTTAAAGGGCAGAAAATCATACTGATCATATTTATCATCCCTAGACAAATAACGAGTTGTAAAATGGGTTCTCTTCGATGCAGTAGGACAGGGACAATAAAGCTGAGCAACAGACAACTTGAGTAGCATGAAAATCCAGATGCAGTCCTGAGAATCTGGGTTCTGACTCACCACTCGCCTTGTGAATGAAGGGAGGTGTAAGCATACTGTGATAATGCATGCCAGTCTGGGAACTTAAACTGGAAAAAAAAAAAAAAAAAAAAAGAGGGAGACTCTTTGAAAAGAAATTATAAAAGCCTGTATTTTGATCCCACTGCACTGATGAAAATGTGACAGTAATGTCAGCAACGAGTACTGAAAGAAAAAGAGATAATGTAGTAGAGGAATTAATACAGATGACAGCCATAAAACTATTTATCGTGATTTTAAAGACATCTGTATTTAAACCACGGAGCACAATTTGCAGCAGTAAAAGGGAAGATCTTCCTTTTTCTGTGTGTGTCACTATTGACTGAATCCCTACATACCATCTGCAGTCTTTGAGAACAAGTCCAAAAGGACAGAACAAAATCATTTGTTATCCAGTGGATTAAACCAGCTGTAGAGATAATTTAATCAGTTGTCTTGAAAACTGATAATGATGAAGCACACTCCATTCCATGCTTACATGGACACAAATGCAATGCAGCACTACTTAGCATATGTACTTGATATGTTTATGTTTAGTGCAGTACACATATATATGCACAATTTGTCACTATCAAGTATTCAGTTTTCATAAACAATGCAATAACCTAGAGCTTCTTTAAGTCAGAGTAACAAAAAAGGTATCTTAAAACAGGGAAAATAATTTCTAGTGATGAACTCCAGCTGCAGCTGAAAGAGTAGGCACTTTAAAAAAGACAGAATAAACAGAAAGCTGCAAGAAATGGGGCAGGAGATCAGCAGAGAAAGCTTAGCAGGAATCAGGGCTCTGCTTGAGTGAGGAGAAGATGCTGCAGACAAACTTCTGGGCAGAAGGGCAAGAAGCCCCAAGAAAACAGTGATCAGACGGGAGGTAAAGGAGATAGAGATGGCTGTGGGCTCCATGTGAACAAGAACCTCTGTACATGACTGCATGCAGGAATATGCAGGGGGGAGGCAACATAATGACGGGGGAAAGTACGGCAAGAATACCTTTAAGCTAATAAACTGTATGAACTCAGGATGAGTAGACAGGAATTGCCAGAAGCCAATTTCTAATCATCAGCTTTCTCCAGTCAGAGGGATAGGTGCAAAGAAACTGGAATCATCCTACTATGGGGCTTTATCAGTTCCATCTTTATCCTCCAGTTGCAAAGGCCTGGACTGCAGCTGATGACTGAGGATGGTGCCTCTGGTCTTACGTTCCTACGAAGTACAGCTATTGATGTACGTTTTGCGTTGCTATAGAGGAAATGTATTAAGTATCATTTGCAACCACACATCATAAACACAACTCTGTTATCTACAAAATCTTCCATGATGGTATCAGAACTATTAATGTTTACTATCTTTGCTCTACAAAGGAACAAAGATCTTGGCTCAGTTGCACTTTCCATCCTTTAGATGGTAAGGAGGAGCAGAATTAGACACAGCTGACTGTGAAAGCCAGCCTTAAGTGCCTGTTAGTGAAAGAGGAGGTTGATGAGATAATGGGTAAAAGATGATAAGTGTAGGTTGTTGATGGGGTGAAAAGTTATAACAGTGCTCCAAGGAAGACAAAATTTTAACTAGTAGAATGAGACTATAAAATTACAACATTGCCCTGAGCAACCTGATCTGATTTCAATGTTGACCCGGCTTTGAGCAGTAGGGGACTAAGGACCTTCCAAGGTCGCTTGCCTCCTGAATGGGTCTGCGTTTTAACTCGACAGCCATTCAGACTGCAGTGTAGCTACAGACACACGAACACACTTCTGGGTCCCCTTTGGTGGCAAGACACTAGATGCATGTCAGCCTTTCTCCCCTTCATCCTCTGCCCTGGAAGCAACCTGAATACATGAGCCACAGAAGAAGTGCACCTTCTGCTTCAGCCCCTGAGGTGCCAGCTCTGACTCTTACAGTTAAACTGAGTGGTGACACAGCTACACAGACTTCTCAGTGCACATTATTTCTGCTCACTCCCTAGTTTTCTTTGGCCTTTTTGAATTAACTCTCTACCTCTCTGCTAATTCCATGAGTAGGAAGCAACTAGTGATTAGCAGCTATTCCAGAAGCCATTCATAAAGTTAACACCATCCTCAGAGAGACTCATAAATCACCTTCCTTCCATTTAGGCTTACAGACTCCACGTTTCCTCCCACCGGTTAGCAAATAATGTCTCTGTCAAGTACGCTCATTATTGGCAAATAAAATGATAACACCTAAATACTTACTGTACTTTAGCTGCTCTTTCAGTTCCATTGTGATAAGAACTATATAAATACACGAAATGGCACTCCCTGCCTCAAAGTATAGCCTACCTTGCGAACAAATGAAAAAATGGTGTCCTGTCTTTATCAGCCTCACACAATGTGGATGGCACGCACCAAACCGTGTGGAAAATGACACTAGCCTATTTCCTATGCCCCTGAATGTACATTGGAGTTATCCTGCCAGTCCTAGAGGAAAATGTCCACAGTATCAGGGTTTTCTGTTATCATCTAGCTTGAAGTGACTTGGAAATGAATGAAATGGAATTCAGTAGCAGAGCATCACACTAAGATATTCTAAGCTGGCTGTGTCCTACTGTGATACGACAGCATTACGCTTTTCTTTGCTAAAATAAATAAATAAAATAAAAAAGTAAAGTGTCCCAAACTCTTCAAACAATGTCAGTTTGATAGTAGTTTCAGTTTCCCATTTCAGTCATTTGCAAAGAAGATTGCAGTGGCTAAGAAAATGAACTACTATCTGTGCACTTAATAAATTGTTTGTTATTGGTGGGTAATTTTGTATGGCATCATACCATTTTCAGCATGTTGTTGTTCTAAAATGCTGTTCTAGATTGTCCCATTCTTAGGGCTTTCACACACTTTGTTATATGAAATAAACTACTATCTATCTACAAAAAACAATGACTCCTCAGTTGTTGCTTTTTTATTGTAATATAAAAGGCCTTTAAGATTAATGATTTGTATCATACCCTTTCTGGATGGAAAATAAAAAAAATCACAAATGATAAAACAAAGCCACCTTATTTTACTACAGTTGGAGAAGCAAAAAGCACTAAGAGCGAGCATTACTAGGAACCACAATTTGCATCCTTTGCTACTATTTTCAACCAAGATTTAATCAAAATATTAGCAGTTATCATCAACAGGAGCTTCAATAATGACCTTGACATATTTTCAGCTATAGGATTACACTATTTTTAATAATTTTTTTAACAACCCAGGCTCATGCTTCTGTTTAATTAAAGTCTCTCACTCAAGAGAATTGACTTCAATATGAATTTCCACAGACAAATACTTTAGCATGTATCTCGACTATTTCTTCCCAATTTGTCTGGTTTATGAAGTTACTAGCGGAATTAGGTCCCTGCTAATGCTAGATTAAATTAGCTGATGTTTCAGGGTAAGTTTAGAACAGCTTCTACGGCCATAAGGAGATTTTCATACCTCCAGTCTCTTATAACATGCAATGTACTGCTTTATGTTTCCCAGGGCTCCTGACAAAATCAGACACCAGACTTCCAGTGGAGATGACTGTCCAAGACATGTCATGTCTAATTTTACGCTGTAACATGCTGCGGGTTTGCTCTAAGCATTCTAAACTGCAAATGAAGTACTGGGCTGTACCATACTTCATAGCGCTTTAGATCAGGAAGGACCATTTTGTCAACTAATGCCCCGATCTCTTCTGTATCACAGACCCTTATTGCTCACACCAGTACTTCTACGTTAAGCCCAAGGACTTGAATTAAGCCAAAGCATTTCAGTGCTCTTGAGACTTGCACCACAAGCAGAGAGGAAAGGCTCCTATCCGAAGCCCTACATTAGCAGGGAATTGATGAGATATGCTTGAATGATCTCTACAGATCTCTGCTTGTCTGAGAGCCTGACATGAAGTCCCATTTCATAAAGACCTAACAACCTTCTCCTGCTTCTCTTCCCAGACATGCTTCACTTTACAATTAGCACTCTCAAGCAAAAGTGATTTTCCCAAAATACAGACTTAGATTTATGCAGCACCTCTCATGCATAAAGTGTAACATCTCCACTGTTTTTCCAGGGGAATAAAAAAATCTTTTGACAGAAAATTATCTTTATGAGAAGGCAAGCTTTATACTTCTCTTAAAGGATGTCGTTTTAAGGAGTGGGCTAGTCAAATGTCAAGAAATAGATGCCTGGATCATGACTTGAGCAAGCTATTACAATTAACACTTCAGAACAAATTACTTGTGCTGCCTTCAGAAATTTTACAGTATATATTACTTCTATTTTGGCAGATATTCAGTTAGGAAGAATATGTGAAGATACTTTACTTACTGCATTATCTCCCAAAGCTGTTTTGATACTAAGCCGTACTTTGAAAGCATTCTGAGCATCTGACACAAAGAGAAAAAAGCAAACATATATTGACAGTCAGCCAAAATAGGATTTTAAATCATTTACTTCTCTAATTATTTCACAAATGGCAGCTTGTAAATTTGTCTTAACAGATCACCTGGTTAGGAGAACAGAAGTTACTGACACGAAAAAAGCCGCAGCCCTACAAGTCTCAGCGAGGTCTACTATGACCTCTTCAAGGGAGATCAACTTCCATACTTAACATACAAACTCATAAAAGAAGCAAACGCTCGGTGTTTCAATCTTCAAACTGGAGGCAACCAGTTAAAATAAAAATCTGAGAAGCTGCCTGCTTTGTAGGAATAAACTCATAGCTACATTTACCTGGGGAAGGACGGGAATCAGCTCCAAAACTTACCTGGCTTGCAGAGCTCAGCATGAGCAACAGCAACTACAGAGAGAGTAAGCAGCAAAACCCGTAACATCCTGTCAGCGTGGAAAGGTTGAGGCAAAAAGAAGTGAGTCTCCCCTGTAAAGCACTCTTAAACTTTCTGTGACCCAGGATTAAAGCATCAGCAGCACAAGTGAGCAACCAAGTAAAAGGTTTAATAATTAACCTCGGTTATTTTAGCTAAAACAGGCGCTAGAAACAACTGTCTTCTGTTAGTTATTTACTACCTTTCTCTGTAGTAAAAAAAAGCCGTAACAAGTTTTTAATTTTCCTTCTTCCTTTTTAGAATAACACAAAACTTCACAGAGTGCTCCAGGCCAACCTTTTTTCCCCCCAGACGCGATGTCAGACAGGCACACAAGATGTGTGAGGGACATCGCACCAGAGCAGCCGGCAACCGCGGTGTCGGGATGCCGTGCTGTTACCCTCAGCAGGTGAATTTGAAGCTCAGCTGCCACCAGATCCCAAAGGAAGCTGCCACCCGTCTTCCCTGGGACGCTGGCTGGCCCTACAGAGGGCCCTTGAGGATAAAGGAAGACTGGGCACCCTTTTCATCCCTCTAAAAGAAATGTGTGATGAACACAGAAGCCCCAGCCCCCAAAAAACAGGGCTGCGTATTTGCCCCTCATTTGCCTTTGAACTCGCAGCACTTCTGAAGGGTCGGACTGGTGGCTCCAGTGCCGTGTCCCCCCCATCCCCATCCCAGTCCCACTCCCACGTCCTGGCTCAGGAGCTTGTCTGAGCCCAGCAGAGCAAACACCTCCTTCCACACAAAAACCCCACATCCGAAGCATTGCTTTGCATAAAAAGAACAGTTACACAGGTGGAGAAATACGTTCTTGCTGTCAGAGGACTGTTATGGTAGCAACTGGAACAAGAAGAGGTGCAATAGAAGGACTTCATAGGAAGCCTGTTGAATAAGGACATACTCTTCTTTTGTAGACGTGACACGCTGTGCATACATATAAGCACAAATGTATGGAAATATTTTAATGATGCACTCTACAGTATTAGTCAAATGTTTACCAAGACAAATAAATAAGTGCAGAGGAGAAACAATTCTGAAACTGAAATGTATCGCAAGGACTTGAACAGTCTTTGCAATCTGGGCAGCAAGACAGGATTATTTTATTCCACCCTGCTGCTGTACTCCCCCTGTAGCCACTCTGATTAATGGTTAGTTCCTAAATTGAAGATCGCTTCAAAATTACTTTCAGTTGGTCCTTCAGCACGGAGAAGTGTGTCTTGAGACTGCAAACCCAAAGACCTTCACAAGAATGACTACCAGTGAGGAAATTTTACTTAACTGTGGGACTGAATTTATGGAAAACAATAACCAGTATTTACTACGTAAGAATACTCGGACTTTCAGGTAATGGAGAACTTACTGTTTCACTAATTTAATCTTATTTTTAGAAGCCACCGTTAAAGGACTTGATATCCCATCTTTAAAAGTCATTAAATCAAGCTGATTCCCGGGCATATGTTTACTCTCACCAGGCAACCAGTTCTGAGTACAAAACTATTGGATACATTATCTGCTTAGACATTCAATCTATGCCTATGAAAACAAAAAAGTGATGTATTCATTTCTAATGACACCTTAAATTAACACATTGAATGTACATGCATCAAAAGGAGAGCACTACAAAATGTACAGATGTATGAAAGACTATCAGTTTTCTGTAAAATTTGTAATTTAAAAAAAATCTTAAAAGAACATGAATGTAATCAGTTTCATGCTAAATGCATGTGCATTGCTTGCAATAACGAGCATTTCAACTTTTTTGTACCTTTGGGGAAAATACTGGAGAACTTAGGAAGAGAGCAGAAAAGCCAAGTGCTGTTTCCCTGCTGCCAGAAGGCAAATGGAACTGAGTGTCCATACACGGCATCACAACTTCTCCCCGCTGTAAACCACGGTAAATCAGTTCTTTCCCTCAGAATCACAGGGAGCCAGTGTCAAAGTACATCGAAGGCACACGACGCCCAGCAGGAACAACCTCAGAGGACATGACTGGATTCCCTGATCAGGGCTGCTGACTTCCAGCCAGGATGGCTGATTTTCCCCAATTTGTCTTGCTGGCAAGCAAGCAAGACAAATGATTTTTTCCAGCAGAGAGGGGAGGAGGCCAGGAGAAGAAGCAGTGTGATAAACACCCCAGCTCAGAGCTCCCAGGGAGAGCATCATGCAGTTGATATATACCTGCACGGCAATGTGGATGCGTGCCAAATGCATCCAGCTGACAGCCCATGTGCTCATCCAGTTCTATATGCACAGAGCACCGCACATAAGCAACTGATTGCCGCGCATCTGTAAATCTTTTTCAAAGCCAGCATGTTTTTTAAACAAGCCAGGTGGACAAGCAAGCCTAGACCTGGTGTTAGTAGAAAGCTAACTTTTCTTCAAATTAATGACATTTTAAAATACTGCCTTAAAAAGCACTGTAACTTTTCAGGTAACAAATGGAGTATATCAGCATAATCTAAAAAGACATTCTGCCACTTCATATCTCTATAATAAATCTACACGCAAAGATAACTTTCTGCCCAGACTCTTTTCTCCCAGTTTGGCCAGATACCTAGCACTGTTTAAGCATGACTGCATTTGTTTGCCACCGACTGACCAGTCAGGCATCAGTTGGCTTGAAGAAACGACAATCTACATGCACATATGCAAGGTATGTTTTTAATTCAGTACTTTGTGAGGTATTAGATTTTTAAATAGTTCCTCTTTTATGGTAATGTTGTTTTTCCTAGCTACTGCTGAGCTACCGGTCACAGCCATGCAGAATCTCATGCACAATCTGCATCCCAGAAATAACATCGAACTAGTCCAAAGAACTATTTCTCTCCTTGTACCAAATTAATCTGTCTGCCTGGTAGAAAATAACAGTATCTCTATAATTTTTTTCAGTGCTTGCGACCTCCAGAAGTTCATGTATTATCTGTATGTATATACTTATCAGTATACCATAATTTGGACTTCAGACAAATCAAGAGAGGACTGAAATTTCAAGAAAGCATATGACTTGGTAAAACAAACAAAATCCTTCCATCTTCTCGATGTGATTGGCAATGTACTTTTCTGCTTCTTTCAATGCCTTTGAAATGGAAAATCCCAGGAAAGTAAAATATTGATAGCTATCATATAAGTTAATTAACAGCTACGACTAAACTTAACCTCAGTTTTCAAATTTGACAAATTAACAGTTTTGAACTCTGAGGAAGTTAATCTTTAGTCGTAAATAGTTGTGTTCCACTCTCATGAGGAAAGAGTCAATGTGCTACTGTCAGCATTAGTCACTCATGGAAATGTACCTGGAGAACTGCCGGTCTAATTGCACACAGTGCCTCGCAGTTCCCTGGGTGCAATGGAAACAACGAACAAATGCTGCACGTCCTTTGCAGACTTCAGAAGCTGATGAGATTAGGATGTAAGTGAATGTCAGTATCATCCAATAGACCAGGCTGGTTGATACAGGTTCAGCCTAAGTCTCATTAAATGGGAGTTTTTCCAGTAACTTTTGGGAGAACAGGGTGTTGAATGAGGACTGCCACCACTGTCATCATTGTAATAATGCAAAAGTGACTTACATCATTATGGAGTTTTTATCAGTGCTCACAGAAGTAGACAGTATGTGAGAAATCGTTTACCCCTTGAGACAGCAGCATAGCCATTAGGCAGCAGGTGGAGGGAAGGATGTGCTCTCTAGACTTCACATATATTGCCTTGAAATGTGCGCTTTGCAGTGGAAAGCATCAAGGATCGCCCACAACAGGGCTAGCACCAAGAATGAAAAACCAGAAACTTCCAGCGTAGGGAGGACAGTGAAGGATGGTGCTGCTGCTGCCACTTCACTACTCAGTTTATAGTACAACCTACAGCCCTGAAGTGTCGATGAAAACTGACCCCTTCCCATCTCAAACTCGCACTTCTTGCACGTCTCCTAGTCAACAGGTATTTTCTGAGTCAACCAAAACCACGCTAGTGATTTACTGCCATTTCCCACGTGTTCTCTTATGTCCATTTTCTTCAGCCAGGAAAATAAAAGCTGTACAATTTCAGGAAGAAAAGTACCACTCTTCTACTGGAGCGTATGGCAAAAATGATGATGAGGACAACTGTTAGATAATCTATATGCTTACAAAATGTATCTTCCTTTTTTCCACACGGGGCATACAACAAAGAGAGTGAACACTTCTTATCTGCTTATGTCAGTCCACAATTGTAGGAAATGCAAGAGAAACGGAAACCAGTAGAACCATGTGGAAACAAAGTGCACATGTGTGCTAAACAGAGTACCTGTACTCTTGCTTGGAGCTGGTCTACTGCGCATGCATAGTTCTGTGCATAGATCTTAAAAAACATGCAGAGTTTATAATGCAATATGGTACGTAACTTGAAGTTGTAGGAGAAAAGTTCCTCTGTTTTGTGCTATTCTGTGAAGTATAATCAGTGCATCCAGTATCGACCTTCTCATGATGGGATTCACCGTACTGTGCAGGTATCTTTTTCTTTAAGGAAAATGGAACGGTGAGTTCCACAAACTTCTTGAAGGTTTCCACAAAAATAAACTATGGTTGAAAAGGCCTGTGGTCTATAATCCCAGCGTAAGGGCTAACAGCTACTGACCAGAATGCTACATTACTTTGGATACATGAGTGGCTCTTGCCTAGAATGGCTGTATTTGTTTCTTTCTGATACTGTACCAATTAAATTGTATGGAATTCTGCACCTGTACTTGAATCATCAAGCTGCTGTCATGTGTATAAATTAATAAGAACAAACAAAATGGAGAAAACCACAATTATGGTATTCCTGTTTCAGAAAGGCATGACAGCTTTTTCCAGAATCATTATGAATATGTGTAATAGCTGATGTATTTTGTGTTTTCTTAAAAAGAGATCCTCCTTTTCACTACTGAAATACGCAAGCTTGATGTTTTTTTTTCCCCAAGTATATTAGGAAAATGCCATAATGAAATGCAGCATACTAATGAAAGAAACTATTGAATTTCTCAATTTTGACTTCTAGATAGTTTAAAGGAAGGTTATTGTTATGGCAGTTACTCTGTTGACAGGAGGATGAAAAGTTACGGTTGTAATTCCTTAATGAAATAAGATCTATGAAACACACTTGGGTTTGTTTTTTTCAAAATTTTCATGGATGTCAATGGTTCATCAGTTGTAAAATGCACAATAGTGCCATCTTCTGTACCTAAGAAGCAGCAGATTATATGTTATTCTACATGTATGTTCTGCACAAGCAAACAGTAATAGTGATATCAACGCCTTCATTTCAAAAGACAATCTAGAACATGAAAAGTGGTTAAGCAATAGCAGAGAGGTCATGGTCTGAATATCCATCGGTCAAACAGCAAACATAACTGCTGGCTATAGCGGTCACATGCATGCTTTGAATAACTTCACTGAGCTTCCGAATAAATAAGAGGATACTCATTATGCTGTTAATGAACAGCACAGTCAATTAGTCTGATTTTGACAAAGCCTGTTCTGGTATGCTTCACTGCCAGCAGCTCAGACTAGTTATGCAATATACTACCTCTAGGACATAGGAAGTAAGCTCCTACATTGTGGTTTATGACAATAATTTAGACCTTAATCAACAATGTACATTATTAATGGCTTTGTGAAGCATGCCCAAATAAAACCTACAAATTCATTGCCTCTGAAAGCCGCAATCTATAATGCGTGTCACCAAGGAACTGATTACTGACAACTTGCATATTTCAACCCATCGTATCCATGACGGTCTGTGCATTGTAATTAGTTTCCTGCCATGAAATACGTCTATAAACAAGACAGGTAGTATGCCTCAGAGATGATGATGATGATAACACATCAGCAGTGTCAGATAAATTCATCAATACAGCGGTCTGGTGTGCCCCTGCTACACTGGAGCTGCGACTTCCCTCAACTCTTTGAGAGGCTGAGGGCCAGGGCAGCCATCCGTCACCTGTGCTCGTAGCAGCCAAGAGACACGGGCATCGTACACCTCACGTTTCCACACATATTTCACCAAGTAACTTACAGAGCACAAGCTGTCAGCAGCTAATTACTACAGCTGGGGAGCAGCCACATCACACAGGCACTGCAACGGGGAGAAAAACCCAGGTCAGCTCTTGCACTGGGCACCCCGTGCACTGCTTTATTCAGCAGGGCTGGGCAAATGATAGATAATCACAACAAAAGAGTCAGTGGATGTCTTTTTAAAGAGTTTAGTACACTGGAATTTAAAATGCTACTTTTCCATGCATTCACTGAATGCTAAATGCTTTTGACAGGAGGAGTAACACAAACTCCATCTCATCTTCTAAGACGTGAATAGCTCTGGTCTTGTTTTCTGAATTCTGCAAAGGTGACTCTAACAGCGT
>NW_009630090.1:0-5845 GCF_000690535.1 Cariama cristata
TCCTCGTCTGCCACTCGCTCGCTGCCCCTCACAGCCAGGTCCCTCGCTCAGCGGGCACTGGCAGACTTGCCACTGCCTTCACAAGCACTCAGCACACACCGCTGGCTGTGCCAGCGCTGCCAGACGGCATCGGCACCCGGCAATGCTCTGAGGAAGCTGGGTTTGCATCCCGGCCAAAACCGCAGCAGCCGGGTAAGTGAAAAAAGCCAAAATGGGAGCAGCTGCGAAGACGGCAACTGCAGAAGAGCGGGAGCTGCCATGCTGCACATGAGCCAGCGCAGGGGTGGGCGACCCCGGACGGCCGGGGGCACCGGGATGTCACAGGGAAGCCATCAAACACAGCTTTCTGACCCTTGCACAGCTCCCTAGGAAATAAAAAAGAACCCCCCAAACACACAGAGCACTGAAGACCTTAAAAAAATTGGTTATTGCTAATCTCCATGGGTTTTTTAAGGAGTTACACACCAACCCCTGAAATCTACATATTTTTCTGAAGATTACTGCATTTTTGTAAAAACTGCTAGTCAGATTATTGCGCTGAGGTGTTTTTAGTTGGAAATAGGAATTAATAAAAATGTGTCTGTAGGAAAATATTTGTTACTCATTTGTCAACAGAACTCCCCTGTTTTCTTTGAGTTTTCTATTCATTTCCCCAGACAGGTGGAAACACGGAGCGCTGCCTCTCAGCGTGCGCCCTGCCTTCCCCGAATGCCAGACAACTGCGCTTGCCTTTAGATTTGGGAAACCGCTGCGGCACGGAAGGGATGGGGCGAAGGCAGGGGAACCTTTCTGTACTGTGTTACTACTTCCCAATCACAGGGAAATGTGGTTTTCCTACTTTACTTTTCAAATTTTCTTACCAAAAAATAATTATTTTTTGTAGATACATTTTAGATGTGCCAATTTCTGTTTAATTTATCAGTAAGATACCAGGAAGAAATATAATCTTTAGCGAAGAGCAGCTACCATACAAACACAAACTTTTAAGTCTTATTCGAAATATGGGAGCAAGTACACAGCCTGCTCTCGTTACAGAAGTAAATCTTTTAAACTCCTGCTGGCTCTCCATTTTTGCCTTAGCTTTTAACATACAAATGTACTTCCTATTCCATACATTTCACTTCCATTGCTCAAAAACGCTGTAAAGAAGAACAGCCTGCTTTGGTCATGGCATCAGGATGCCCTGGCCACAGCCTGGCCACGTGTGCCTGACCCCAGCGCTGTTCAGTCTCACCGAGGTGCAGCGCAGGGTTCATCAGGGTTGGTGATCAGGAGTCAGGTCAGGAGTTTTTCTTCCCACTGCCTTCACTGGAGCAGGGACAGACCTCCACAGGCATCTCCCAGCTACGCAGTTTGGTTTTATTGCCCACAAAGCGGGAGACATTTTGCGTGAATATTTGCAGAATTATGGAAAAGTAAATACACAAATCTGGACAAAAAAAGAAACCACAGTCAACCCTGTCTTGGAAAAATCACCCCAAAAATTCTGCATACTGAAAACACAGTGTAATTATTTCTACAAGACTTGGATCATCTGACAAGCGTGTTGGATTTTGATGTTACACCTAGATATTTCAGACTTTCACACGGACGGGCAACAAAGAGTCCATTTCTGTGAGGTCACTACCATGCTCTTCTCCACACCACCATTTTTCTGTGAGGCACAGCACATCCTGTTTTTCAGATCCCACACTAAATGTTAGAAACACAACGGCAATTCTCGCGCTCTCAGAATAATTTCCTTCCAGAAAATACCTGATTGCATGTTTAATAATGAAAAAGTATTCTTGGGATTCACTTCTGAGACTGCAAACTCCTTCATTCGGTGTAGTTACAGCTTAGGTAATACGGGTAATAACAATTTTTACTTTTTCCTTGAGGGAATGGTTAATGGAAATATCAGCAGAACTAATTAACAAGAAGATAATTTGAGCTTAGTGTGCTGCGGAGCCCTCTGTGCAACCGTGTCGCCGCCCACACTTTCAGAGAAGCGTGACCCACCGGCAGCCCCGAGGCACGCGGCGCGGTGCTGTGGCAGCCCGGACACTCACCCACGGCCGCAAACGCTCTTTCCGAGGCCAGGCGTGAGCCTCCCCCTCGCCCAGCGGGGCAGCAGGGGTCCCGCCAGCAACCTCACTGCTGACACTGGCTGCGTTTACAAATTAGCGGCACCCAAGTTGCTCTTGTCCACCACACGATCTGCAGAGAAGATCTCAAGGTGGCATCAGGTCCAGCTCCTGCATCCGTGACCCTGGCGTCTGTGGCACACCATTGCTGGTTTCTGTCTCTGTTCCAGTAAGGTCTGTGTGAACCCCCAATCTCATGCACACTCAGGCCAAAGTGCAAGAACCTGTATCAATGTCTGAAAAGCAGGTCCCTGACTTTGAGTAGTTGCTATTAGGCCTTCAAAGCTGTTTTAAGAATACGTAAACATCTATGGCTTTCAGTACCCACATAAACTTCCAACCAACTCAAATTCAAAGTAATTTCTTTCCAATACCTCCTTAGAAACACCATCTAATCTGTCATGCAAAGGAAGAACAGCGAACTCATCACCCTGGTGGATTTGGCTCCAGCCTAAAACTTTCTTGGAAAGCACAGCCTGGTGATGCAATAAATAAAGCCTAATTAGCAAACTGCTCTCGCAAGGTCATTACTCCCCCGGGCGCGACCCACCAGGACCCCACTGCGCCTGTGCAAGGGCCCTGCAGGAGCCCCGGGCAGCCCCCACGCAGGGGCACTGCAGAAGGCGAGAGCCCCTGTCCTCAGAAACGCTGCGAGCCGGCAACGGGAGGTTTTCCACACCGAGTCCTCGTGGGGTGCAGGAAGGCAGGGAGGACCCAGACGGCCCGCCATGGCCTGGCACCTGCGGTGCCATTACCCAGGGTGGCACCCGACATGAGCTCTCCTCTCCCAGAAGGAGCCCCAGGGCGCCCACCACATCCACCCCCAGGACCCCCCTGAGGCTCAGGCCGAGGTTCCTCAAAGCAGGGCTTACCCTGTATTTGGGTATTTCCACAGGGACACTATTGGCAGTCACACGACGTATAACCATCGTCAGTATTCTCTCTAACATCTGGACGGGTTCTGGACTGTGACGGGGCAGGCACAGCCATGGCAGGACACAGCTCGGCACCGCGCGGTGGCAACCAAACCCGTGTGACAGGGCAGAGCGGCAGAGAGGCGACACTGCGGTTGCGTTTCTATTTGCAGTGTTACGGGTGATCAGACAGACAGTGCTGGGATGCCTGCAGCTCTGGAGAGGGGGCATCCTTTGCAAAAGAGGTTGAAGGTTTTGGGAGGATCCGCAACCATCAGACTGGGTATAGCCAAAGTAGAAATATAGAAGAATTTGTATGTATGGACAGAGACTAAACAAAGATCACCGTTACTGCTGTCGTTCGATAAACACCGGAGAGTGCACGCTGAGCACAGCAATCCTGCCATCGCTGCTTAAGGTTGTCCTTCTGCAGCAATATAAAACCAGAAAAAACAAACAGACACAGTAGGCCGGTGTGCGCCCTTGACTCTGGACGTCTCCGGTACAGCACGGACCACTTACTTCAGCCAGGGCAGGCTGCCGGACTCCACATGGGGCTTTTCTCTATGCTGCTGGAGTTAGGTAACACTGATCGCCCTCTGCGTATCTGAAGTACGTACATCTGTACGGACAAGTTTCATAAAGGCAGTTGGTCGGGGAAAGTCTTAAAACTAAGCTGCGCCAGCCTGCTGGGTCTGTTTATTTATGCTATTTTTATACCACTGCGGTAGCACAACCCGAGTTACCGAGCACTTGCTACACCACTCTGCCCGTGTTTATACAAGAACTACTGCTCACAAAAGCAAACGGGAAAGCTGCTTGGTTTTCATCAATCCCCCAACACCATACCATTAAAATACCACCATAGAAGCCCAGGGGCAGAGGAGAACCAAGAGCACCAACGTGCTGCTCACTGTGTGAGGAGTCGTTACTGAAATAAACCCTGGCTCTTCCCCCGAGGTCCCCAGAATAAAGCCCGAGCTCTGCCCCGAGGTCCCCGCAGGCAGAGCCACAACATCCGCTGGCACGGCCCAAGGAGGAGCGTGGAGCCCGGTGCATGGTGGGGACACCAATGGGCGCCGGTGCTGGGGCAGCTCGCTCGCCCTGACCGTGGGCCGGTCCCTCGCTTCGGAGCGGAGATGCTCACCTGCACCCTGCAGCGCTGCCCCGCAGGGACCCCAGCCGCCTCCCCTCGCCCCCGAGCTAACAGAGTTTGAATAAAAAGGGACTGTCACTTACAAACACACCGTACGTACAGGACTGATGCAACAACCATTCAATTCAAATTTTTAGCATCCACTGCTGCTCAGGATGTCCTGGAGCCAAATTAATTCTCCAATTAAAAATTGTCGCTTAGCAACAGAGTTTGAGATGGAGGAGAGGAAAGCGGGGTGCCCGTGAGGGCTGGCTGCGGGCGGGTAGGATGGGTGCGAGGAGGTGCCTCTGCCCCAGGGAGCACAGCCTGCAGCTGGTGCCAGACCCTCGCCTCGATGGAGGGGTCCGTGGGGCACCCTGTGTGCACCAGGTAAAAACAACCCTCCAGTGCCACGGGGAAACACAAACTGCTGCCCAAACTCTGTTCCTGCTTCTTCCAAAATAGAACTGAAGTGGAAGGAACACCAGCCCTGGGGAGTTGCTCTGGGTTTTGAACAAACATTTTTTCCCCAGGTGGTTTTGTGAAATTACGGTTAAATATGTGATTCAGCACGCGGCATTGCTGTCACTATTGCTACCATTAAATCTATGAGAAAACCTCCCCACCACAGGATGCAAAGAGCCCGGCTTTTAAACATCAAAGCGTCGACCAGAAGCGGGCTGTAACCTCTGCTGATGGGGTTCGGCAGCTACCCTGGCCTTTAACCACCGGCAACGTTACAATGGACTCACCAAAGCGTTTCTGCGCCACTAGAGTTCTCAAGTCCTGCTTTTCAAGATCAGACACATAACCCTCTAACATTTAACAGGCTACCTCCTAAAAACAAAAGAAAAAGGTTCTGTGGCCAGCAGACACTCCTCTGAGTGTCGTACATCTCGACTGCACTGCATGAACATTTACCACCCTGTTACTATTTAACAATTATTAATGACTGACATAATCAAGCCAATCACTTTTGGGTATTCCCAACGGGCCACGATACCAAACGGCAGGATCCACAGCTGAGGACGCTCCCCCCCCGGCCGGGGGCCTCTGCCTGTCGCCGGCCCCCCCGCACTGGCGCTGCCGGTGCCCCCGTGCTGCGGGTACCCGACCGACTCGCATCTGCACAGCCAGAGCCAGCAAACCAGCAGCCACGCTGAACAGCGCAGCTGCAACAGATTAAGGATTTTTGATCCAAAACAAACATGCAAACACCTCCCTCTTTTAGGGAGTATAAATTCCTTCTGACAGCAGAGAGCTTGGGGCGCTAAAACCCAAGTAGGAAGATGGCTGTTACGTAAAATCTGAATATTGCCTGTAAATGGTAAAGCTATTTATACTGATGCCTGTGCGTTTTACAGGAAAACATTGAACTACACATAAGCTATGGTTTGCTTTTTAAAAATAAACTGCACGTGCTTTCTCGTAGTAGCTGGCCTGCCAAGCATATATGTAGATAAAACTTTTTAAATACTAAACAAAAAGAGTTACTGTTCCTGTTTTACTGACCTGAGGCATACAAACTGCAGTTGCGGTCAGTCAACGGCTACGTTCACGACTCCGAAGCCAGGCAGCGATGCAGCGGCAGGACCACGATCGCCGCGGCACTCCCCAACGCTGATGCACAGCCCGTCTGGAGACCCAGCCCACCACACACCGGAGGAGTT
>NW_009630090.1:5928-8126 GCF_000690535.1 Cariama cristata
CCGGTCCGACACCGGAACCAGCTGCTGGTTCACTGCCAAACCCTCCGGCTGGGAGCGATGCTTGCTAACGAACCCTCAGGCAGATTGCCCTCTGCACCCCCTCACCGCAGCCAGACCCCGGCTCACAGCCCGACAGCCTGCCAAGGAGATGGCGGGGGCTTGGATACCCCCAAGTAATTTTCATGTGCGCCCAGAATGCCAGCTGGTGGCAAGTGCCCGTCTTCAGAGGAAGGAGGAGAGAGCATGGGCCCGTGAAGACCCCTCAGCCCCCTCCAGGGCTGAGCTGTGGCACGGGGACACTGATGGCAGCGCATGAGCCGGTGCTTGCATCCTCTGCAGACACACTTTTTCCACTTACAGTGAAAGCTGAAAACGAATTCAGCTTTTTTCCAGGGGGAAGCAGCTGTGATTGTTTTCTTCTGTCCAAAACCACACACCCCAGATGTGTGGGGAGCTTTTTTTTTGCTCCCTGAGAGGTGTACAAGAGGGTGTGGGCATCCTTCACCCAGCTAGGTCCCTGAGGTTCCTCCAGAGGCTGAGCCAGACAAACCCAATGCTTGCTGAAGGGTAACGAGGTGTGCTTCGTCGTTAGCCAGGCACACGGGTGGTACGAGCATATAACCGCGTGAGGCAGCCCGTCACTGGGGACCAGGTTACGGCGGGAGGTGTAAATCCCACCCGTTAGCAGCACTCCATCCCAGTGAGCAAACAGCCTTTTAAACAAGAAGTACACATTTATCCATCCTGGGATGGAAATACCTCATTTTATGCTTTGCACAAACCATCCTGAGGAACTATCCTTAAAAAAAATTTCTACTTTTTAAAATTAGGCTATTGTACAACTCGTTAAAATGCAGGCAGTTGGCCCCATCACCAGTGCCCCTGATCCCTGTGCAGGCCCTGGCAGGGCTGGCCCTTGGCACACACCGCTCTTGACTTCAAACCGGCGGCTTTCCTGACAGCCGAGGGTCGGGGGGACTCAGGGCTCCGGCCCCAGGCCCGACTCAGCACGCCAAAACAGGACCTGCCTGCAGCCTCGCTGGTTCACACCTCCTGCACCGCAGTGCTTTCACTTCCAGGGGATAAAGAGGGATGTTGCTGCACTTGGAGCTGGTTCTGGAGCCATTCGAGCAGTGCATTCCTTCGCCAGTTCCTCCACAGCACTGGCACACCGGAGGAAAACCTACCAGCTCCACAGCACCAGCAGAAGGGCAAATGCTCAGACAGGATAATTAATGCTTTTTGCCCGAGTGAAAAAAGATTAGGATCATCCGTGTATTTCTGGTTTTGTAAGTGGTTTCCATGCATAAAATGAAAATATACCACAGCACAGCAAAACCCAGCAGGCTCTTGTTTCTACACACAATAACCACATCCCCGGCATCATCGTAGTCAGGCTACCCCGTGAGCAAGCGTGTCGGTGCAGCTGCCTACGACAGACGCATAGAGAATTGGGAGAGAAATACACGTTTCCCCCTCGAGCAGAGCGAGCGGCCCGGCAACGTGCCGAGTGTCAGAGGACTGCAGGCGCAGAGGCCGACAGTGACGGATGCGGCAGTTTAGGGCTCTCCCCTCGTTAGCAGCTCACGCTGCCCTTCAGACCTCATCTGTTTCCCCAATTATCACCGCCACGCTTTGATCCGCCCAAGCACACTTCTCTGGTCTGGAAAATCATCCCTAACTGTCCCGCTGAGCAACAGCCCAGTTCCACCTCCCTGCCAGTCCCACCTCCTGCTTCCAGTGGCTGTGGAAGTGAGCGGGCTGCCACCAGCCCCAGCTTTATAATACTAATTAAAGAAACTTGTAAGTGAGGTAGAATCCAACCTACAAACCAAGTACAGAGCCACAGTGGTCGAGGTAAACCCCTCCCGCAGCTGTGGGGTGCGAGAGCTTCAGCCCGACAGCAGCAAAAAAACGCCGGTCCGCCCACGCCAGCCACGACACCCGCGGCAGAGTCTCTGCTCACAGAGGGAAAGCAGCAGAAAACGTGATAAGGGGCTGATTAAACAGCAGCAGACAAGAATAAATATTGACAACAATTGCTGAATTTCTGTTAAACAAAGGATCTCACATAAACACACATGGGCCAGTCCCAGCTGGGTATCCCGCTACAGAACACCAAAGCCGAGGAGCCCGGCACTCAGCGTTCACGGCACGGCCACGGCACCAAGTGACACCAGGAGAGGGGCCGTGCCCCC
>NW_009630091.1:0-4919 GCF_000690535.1 Cariama cristata
CAGACAGGGCATCCCCGGGGCAGCGGGCTGAGCCCGCTGGGGCTTTGTTTTAAATTACGACATCTTCTTACACCTTCCCCTTCGGCTCCGAGTTTCAAAACACAGCAATAAAACGGGGGGCTTCGGGGTCTGGAGAAACGCAGGTATCGTCAGGTGCGATCGTCATCCTCCGCCACAGAAACGCACGCAGGGTTTTAAATCGCTGGATGCCTTTTGGCCTTTACCTGGCTGGAACTTGACGAGGGAAGACTTACTCCCTGCTGCCTACATTCGGATATTTTAAGGCCACGCAGGACCCTATAATCAGAGAGTCTGATCGCCCACGTAAGACAGGAATTTCTGGGAATACAATTTCCCTCCGTGACTCCTATAGCAAACCCCAAACAGCCCATGGAGCTACAACATACATGTCAGAAAGACAATTTGAGATCGTCGAGTTAAAATGAATCCATTACATCCCTAGGCGAGCAGTTCCAACGGTTAATTACACTCACTTACCCCCACATTTTAGCCACAGGAGCTCGCCTGGCCAAGGAAACCTTCTCTCGCGTGCATTTAAGTGTGGGGCCATGTCACAAATCCCCAACAGAACACCTGCCTAGTAGTTACAGAGCGATCTGCCTGCCAGCGTGTTAAAAAAAAGTGATCCCCTTATTCAGCAGAGAAGAAATTTGCTGCTTCACTGAAGTTTCTTTCCAGAAATAGTTTTGTTCTATAGGAACAATAGGAATAATAGGGGTAGGAAAACTGTTAATCAAAAGCATTCCTCTGCAAAACTCGGACTCCCGCCCCGCTCCAGGCTCCAGAGAGCCGGCTCTAGTCCGTGTAATGTTAGCATCCCTCCCGCTTTTGAGTGCTATCAGCTAAAAATCAGTCTTTGGAAGCAGAGACTCAAAAATCGCCACCATTTCTACTGCATTAGAGCGATGCTAAATTTACTCCTACCAGCTAATTAACTTGAAAACTACTTAGTCTTGTTCACGCCAGGCTTTAGCCAATACCTTTAGCCCCACCTCCAGCTTCATACCAGCGCATTCCTTCCTCGCTGACACCGCAGCAGCCGGGTGGGCAGCCGGATCCAGCTGCAGGCAGATGTTTTTTGGAGGGCTGTTTGCCAGCTGCCCCCAGGGACCTCCGGGCCCCGCTGCGGGAGCACGCACCGGTGCCAGCCTAGGGCGAGGGGTGGGAGCCCAGGATGGAGGGAGAATAAAACCTCCCTTTCAACGGAAACTTATTTCAGGTTATCATCACATTTTGCTAGGTGTGAAGGTGCTGCACAGATGACGACGCAGAATGCAGTCCCTTCTTGTCAGAGCCACAAATAAATAAATGTGTGTCTTCTTCCAGCTGGCTTGGAGCGCTGGCACTCACTCCATACGTATTTCTCCTGTAATTGACCCATGTATTACATTTATTTCACTCGTTCTTAATTTTTACCTCGCTCATAGGCTGTGACTCTGTGCCATAATCTTTGCTTAAACATTACCCAGCACCTAATAAAGGCTGAAAGAGTCTTTGCGCTTCAGAGCAGACTGGAAACCGTTCACACAGCTTTGAAAGGAGAACCACAGCTTCTCGTAGCACGCGGCATGTCTTCTACCAAACGAGAGACACCGGCTGTTGGGTGGGGAAAGGTGTTATTTCTCACTTGCGGAATGTTGCAGGTGCATACCACATTTTTACAAACCCGTACAAAAGAAAGTTCAGACTCGGAGGACCATACCACTCAAGCCAAACACAACTGCGAGACACACCTTTCTGTTCGCTACAAGAGCTGTCGTCCTGCTTACCTGCACTTCTTCTGTTACCACTCTCCATCTCCTAGTATTTCCAGAAGAAACGCCTGCCCGCGTCACCTCCATCACACAAGGGCACATCTCCTCCTCGCACCCCGCCAGGGTGCCTGGTGCCGCGACACCCTGCGCACATCAAACCGATTTATTCCTGGGAACTTCCAGCACATTTCCAGCCTGCTGCAGGCTGGTGACGCAGCTGGGGAGGTCAGGAACTCCAGAGAATAAGGATGGATCCGGAGGATAAGGAGGGCTGAGAAGCAACGATAACAGGTAGTAGGTGGTGGGAATTGGATAAGAAGGGTGGAGCAGAGGGAATTAGTGGAAAACCAAGACACAGGCGAGAGGGCAGCAGGGCCCTGGCCAGGACTAAGTTTCCGTTTGAAGTCTGTGGCAATCCAAGGCGCTGTCGGAGGGTGGCTCCAAGAGAAGCTTGTGACACCCTTCCTGTCTTAGATGGCTCCAACGATCCTGCTCACATTCAGGGCTACTTTTCCCTTCTGCCTTCTTACAAGTCTATTTTACCACTTACCTCCAAAATAACTAGGCTTTTTTTCTCCTTTCCTATCTCCCAAGCCTTCCCCAGGCAGAGGACTTCCCTCACCTCTGCGCTGGGGTACAGCCCGCTCCCTGTGTGGAGTTGCTGGGGGTGGCTGGGGAGAGAGAATCAAGGATGTAGTAAAATTCCCGGGGAGCCCTAGGAAGTTAATCTAGCGCGGAGAAGCTCCCCATGGTCTTTTACTGATATGGTCCATAGCACCGGCTGGTTGTGGAAAAATCTCTCTCCTGACCCCAAATAATCCAGAGAGGTTCAACGTTGTGCATAGGGGCAGCCCAGAAGAGCCCCAAAGCACCCTGTCCTAATTTTGTTTCTGCGGTTGCAACAGACTTCTCAGAGGCAAAAAAGAGCAAGCTCTGGCAGCAAGGAGGGGAGGAGGAAACCAGTCTGGGTCCTGCTGGTGACCAGCGCAAGGCCCCAACATACAGGATGAAACAATACAGACGTATAAAGAATGATCCAATCTTCTCAATTCCTCTCTTGTCTTTCTTATGGTGACAGTGCTTCAGGCACAGTTTCCCAGCCAGCCTGTACCCTGCTTGAAGAGGAAGACCGATACGGATGCAGGTAGTGATTCAGCACTGCTCGGCTTGGAATAATTGAGGAGAGCACGAAAGGACGACATTCATCTACGTCAATTAAAGCTCTTTGGGGACCTTCCTTCAGCAGAGGATCACGCGTGCTGGGGACTTGCCTCTCTACAGTCCCACCTTCTCTGCCACGTGCCCTGCTCTGCAGGACGTGCTCAGCGCGGGCTGTCCTTTGCCTAACTCTCCTTCTCAAAGCATCCTCCAGCCTGAAGGACGTACAGCCCCCTCATCTCTGCCAGACCCGACGCGTAACCCAGCAGCTGTAGCCCAAACAGGTCAGATGCACAGTACGTGCATGTGAGGTGCTAACATCAGCCAAGAAAAAAAAACCCCCAAAACCCCATTGAAACAAGATCTCACACTTCCTAACTTCACTGGAGCACAGCCTGCTTTTTCGCTGCTGATCCAGCTTCATGTTTCCACGTCAGAGGTACAAAAATGGGCCAAAAGCAAGAGGGAGGGGCCTGGTGGAAAAATAGCGGTTGGCTGGTATGTAACAGCTGTCACAGGTTCAGCTCTGAACGGCCTCAGCAGGGAAGGACGATCCTCTCTCCGGTCCCCACCGCGATGGCTCTAATGCCGTGCTTCAAAGCCCTGCTACTTGGCTTCGGCTTCAGCCGGAGGTCTGTGCCGGCGGGAGCTGGGGATGGTGCTGGAAAAGGAGCGCAAAGAGAAGCAGAGGGGAAAAATCTGACTGAAAATTAGATGCAGGGCAGAGTGGTTGTGATTTTCAGGACCGCCTAAGGGACTTGGATGACCGATTCCTATTTAATTGGGCATTATAATTTCCTAGGCATCTTTGAAAACCTCTGCCAAGACTTACAAGCCATTAATTTTCATGTCCAGCTTCGGGGAGCAGCCTGTTCTATCCCAATACACGGTACAAGCTTCACCTTAATAAAGAAAAACCTCTTTTCTGTTCAAAGTATTGAGTTTTTGTGACTAGGACATCTCTATTTCTAAGCTGCCCTTGTGTCCTCGGTTATATTCTCTCTGATACTAACTCTAATATTGTTCCATTTCTTGTTGATATCTGCAGGTCCTGGATTAAATTGCGTTCCTGTACGCAGCCTGCTAACAGCCCTCCAGCCTTATTTCCACCATTTAACTTACCCTCTGCTGTGCCTGGGAGTTAAAATCCCCCCTTCGCACAGCTTTGCCCCTTTGCCTGCTTTTTCACTCGGGCAGTGATTTTACACTCCAGTTCTTTTTGGAAGAACAGCGTGTAAGATTCGTATAACCAGTTTTCTTCCTGAAATATTTCTAGTATTGGGCCCTAAGCACTCTACCATTATCCTCTGAACAGCCTCTACCCCTCAAAGCTCAAGGGTTTCTCGAGGGGTATTTTTCTGGGCACAAAAAGCAGGGGCCAGGTTACTCAGCCCTTCTGACTGTACCGGGAGGGCCCTGAGGTCCTCCCTGTCGCCTGCTGGTGCAGTTCAGGGGGTCAGCGCTCCGGCATCAGAAGGGATAGCAGAGAATTATCAGCAGGGTAACAGAAAAATGAGCTTGACCTCATCCTTCCCAGTCTCTACGTGAGGGGAGTGATGCTGTGTTACATGGACACACCATCTACTTTCACAGCCGTGTCAGATGAAGATAAATTCGCGGAGTGCTGCAGTAAGCAGCATGGCTGCGCTTTCTTCTTATGCCCTCAATTGCTTTTTTTTTTTTTTTTTTACAGCAACGCTACATTGCCAGCAACAATCCCTTTGGATGAGAGCCCTCCTCTTGTTATTTTGATTTGCCGAATGTGACTGGCAAAGGGCTGAGCTGGATTCTCAGGTAGCATCATCTATATTGCTCCCTTCAGTTAAAAAACATCCATCCCTACTTTTTAAACGCGCACCCGTGAGAGCCTGCAAGATATTTCTGCTGGCTGGTACCCAGCAGCCTGTGCTACAGCTTTGCAGCGCAGCCACGCAACGCGATGCACCGCCTCGTAAAATCATCTTACGTGGCATGTTGGAGAAGAGC
>NW_009630091.1:5014-11998 GCF_000690535.1 Cariama cristata
ACCTGCCAGGAATTCCCAAAGTACTTCTCTTTGCCTTGCGCTCGCCTCCCAAAGCCGCAGCCCCCACCACACCCAACTGAACTGTGACCTGCCTGGGGATTTCAGCGGGGTCGGGGTTTTGCTTCCTTGCCTCCGATAAAGAAAACGAATCGGGAATAGGGCCAAGCAGATAGTGATTTTGCACAGAATTGTGTTTTCTATCTCCAAGGTGATGATATAAAGTAGGGCAGCCTGCAGCAAATGCAGAGAAAAAAAAAAATAGGAGGTGCCGCCGAGGACTCAAAGAGAGCCTACGAGCAGGGATAATAAAGTAGGAGTTAAAATAAGTACTTTCACTCTAGAGGCTCAGAGGCTGTTTCAGGGAAGTTTCAGCATCTTAATATCCCTTTTTTTCCTATTCCCAGGTACCAACTGCTGGTGCTGCTGGGGACGGGGTGCTGAGCTACAGGAAACCCCAGTCCCAGTGGGGATATGGCTGCTCTTACTTGTTCTACGAGCAGGGATAATAAAGTAGGAGTTAAAATAAGTACTTTCACTCTAGAGGCTCAGAGGCTGTTTCAGGGAAGTTTCAGCATCTTAATATCCCTTTTTTTCCTATTCCCAGGTACCAACTGCTGGTGCTGCTGGGGACGGGGTGCTGAGCTACAGGAAACCCCAGTCCCAGTGGGGATATGGCTGCTCTTACTTGTTCTCCCTTTTAACATCTGCTGTTAGCCAAATTTTGACTTCATTTGTTTCAAGACAACCGTACGGAGCAAGAACAGCTCATCCCAGCTCATGGAGTCCATACTGTACCTGATTTGTCTAGTGGTCGTAGCGGAGGCTACAGGAGGATTCAGACTGTACCAGTGGGAAGCTGACATGCCGAGTCCGACACGCATTGTCTCCTCTCATTAAGGAACAGCTTAAACACAGTGTAACTGTAGCTTTCGGTCCAGAAGTTTTGAAGAATGACAATCTTATTTACTCATAAGTGGGAGATGATGTGATATTTATACAACTTGTGGGTTTTCCCCCACATTACGTTTTGATGCCCAGGAAACAACCTCTTGCAATTCCCACGCTGCTTGTATTGATGTCGAAAAGCCACCATCTGACACTGCCAGTTCTTTTTCCTCTCCGGTGGCTCGGAGTCTCAGTGACAGATGAATACAAAACAGATGGGATGGTGGCAGAACCTCATCAGATGGACCTGATGGGCCTCAAGCTGCCTGTGGTATTGCATAGATTAGTGTCATGTAACGCCGGGCTTTGTATTTTGATATTGAAAGACACACAGTGGCTTTAGTCTTTCATCTTGTCCTGTCCTAATGTCAGGATCCTCATTCTGAGCTTGATATTACGCAGAAGATAGACTTAAGAAGCTGCATCTACATTTCTGTGTTCCTATCAGCTTTCTGTGGTAAGTTTCAAAATAGCAAGAGAGGCTTCTCCGCTGCACAGAAAGGCTTTTTGAATCGCTGCACTTAAAATCAGACCAAAAACTTCAAATTTTTACTGAAACGAGTATTTGGTCTCACTAGATTTTTGTCATGTGTGCTTCTTAGACTGCTATTATCTCACATACAATTATTTAATAGCCATATTACTTTGGAAATATCTGTTTGTATTTGGCCATAGCAACACATTTGACGTTTCCATTCAGTCCAAGAGATCCCTGCAATCTATTCTGTGAGCATCTACAGCAGAGTCATGTCACTGAAAAATAATGTCTTTACTTTCTGACAAAATTACTCCTTGCCTTTTCCACAGCAGACGTGGGACGTTTCCAAGAGATACTGCAATCACACAACCAAGGCAGCTTGCTGAGGCCAAGAACATAATTCAGCTTCTCCGTGACCTGCGGCCGTGCGTGCAGCCCCCTGCAGAAGGGTCTGTCCTGCCCAGTGCGAGGGGCCAGCAGCAGCTCCCAGCACTCGGTACCTCGCAGCCACAAATTCCAGCTTGCCTCTCTCCTTAAGGATGTTCACACCGCTTTTGCGGGGCAGATCTAGAAGCATATCAGAAAACAATGGGAAAGTACAAAGCCACAAGGAATATGTTCACTAGATATTAGCGCTATTGGGGTTGTTTTGGTGGTATCACTATTCTACACGTGTAATTCTTATTTTTTTACACTATCATGTGTTGTCCTCCCTAGCGGTGTGGTGTCACAGGGCTGCTTCAAGTCATCATCCTCACCTGCAGGCACTCCTTCACGTAGGTCTCCCTTGGCGCCAGGCTGTTGCTGAGGCCAGGAAAGCCTGTCCCAGCACTCCCCAAGCACTTCTCCAAGGAGATCGTGGCGAGCGAGGAAGGGATTGCACCGTCTCTGCTAGGGGAAAGCAGAGCCTGTCGCAGCAGCTCACCCCTCTGAGTGATGTGTGGCTCAGAAAACAACTTGGTATGCTAAGAGAGGTGAACGCCAAAAACCCAGAAAGCTCCTGTCACTTGGGAAGCTGAGATGCTCAACCAAACCGCGGCTGCTGTCGGCCGAGTCGCCCAAGGGTCTGGCAGACGGGTCTTTCCTGGGAGCTTTCCAGTACGTCCCCCTTTAGGCATGATGCAAACCCCATTAGAACAGCTCCCCTGTGGTATGATGTCACTTCTAATTCCCATCATGGATAAAACCAGACAGTGCTGAGACATGGGGGAAAAAAAACCCCATGTTTTTAAAATTAACGCTTCGAACCTGGGTTGGGACCTCCTGGTAGTGTCCCCAGAACAGCTTCCACCCCCCTGCCCGCAGCCAGCCGGCGGCTCCAATCCCCTTGACCCGCAACCACTGCCAGGTCCAACCCCTACGTGCTGCTGCCTGCGGCGTTTCGGTCTCCACCTGTACACAACAGAAGCACCGGCGTTTGCTTTCCTACCTCTTGCATGGAGATAGCAAAAGCCATTACATTTAGAAAATGTTTTGAGCCAGGTACTCTGACTTTTTGTTGTAAACTCTCTGCTTCTCAGTTTCATTTCTGACATGGCTTGTTTGACTCCAGCTCCACTGGCCCACAGGCAGCGTGACAGCAGCGTGCCCCTTTCCAAGCCTGTTCCTTGCCTTTTCTAAGGAGGCAAAGCAGCGGACAAGACAGCCATCGCGACCTGGAAAGGCGGTGATTGCCGACAGCAGAACCACCAGCGCCAGACGGTTGGATTAACGCCTGCCCACCCAGCAGGACACATTCCCTGCCATCCAGCAGCCTTCACACTGGGCTAGTAGAGAGAAAACAACATTTTCCCAGGCAGGCAAGGTGTCACTTTCCATCGTGGGATGCTAGTCTAACACTGGAGAAAACACAACGCTTCTCTCAGCCTCGCCTGCCACCAGCTTCAGCATGAATACCTCCACTTCCGCCCATAAATTGCCACCTCGCATCCGACGGCCACCATAGACGGTGTGACCGCACTCAGCGTTAGCCAACTCAGCCATACCTCCCCCTTGTGAACCTCCAGCTGTTCCTTTCCAACACAAACTCCTCAGGAAGCTCCCGAAGGAAGGACGCTCTCTTTTGCATACATCGTTCAATGTCTACCAGCTACCAGTTGCTTTAATATATTTGAATATTCCTTAAAATTGTTGCTTTCACACAAAGAGGCGAGTATACACAATTTAGGACAAAATAAATGTGGAGTACCTGGCCAACACAGGAAGAAAGGATGAGTTAAAAAAAGCGGGGCCACATTGTCAGGGTTCCCTAAAGGAAAGAGTCCAACCCAGCCACAAGCAACGTGTCCCCAGCCGTGGTAAAATACTTTGACAACAAACGGGATATAAAATACAGCACAGGAGTTGTAATCAGGGCATCTGAAACAGGGGATGGTGCTAAACTCAGGCTTAAAAACTGCAAAATGACTCTGTGTGTCTCGCTGCTGGAAGCTGCAGATGACCCGTTCTGCCACCACAGCTGTATCTATATATAGTTGCAAAGAGAGAGATACATACGGCTATGGAATTATATAGATAGATAGATAGATACAGTCTAAACCCAATTAGGCTGCACAGCTGCATGCTTCAACACCCAAATAACTTTAAATATTTTGCCCCGATTCAAATTGTATTATTCTGGTTTTTTCCATCAGTGTCAGCACGCAGCACTGGACCTGGCAGAGGTTTCAGACACGCCTGTGGTAAGGAGGTGATGAGAGCGTTAGAGGGAAAGGGGTTCGCCTTTAATCCTGGCATCCAGGAAACCAGTGACAAAGAGAGAAGGAACAGGCAAAAAAGGACAGAAAAGGAAAAATATTATGTGAATCAATAGGAAAAGAGAAATTATTTTCCTCTTGCTTAAAGTTTTCAAGAGACTCACTGTGTTTTTTCCACAGTTGTGATTTTTGGCATAAGAGCAGTTCTGGCGTGGATGCAGATGTTGGGTGCCCGGCCGGGCGGCCACGTGCAGGGAGCAGGATCAGGGCTGGGAGCAGAGCTGCCCGCCTGACACCCTCCCCACCATCTCTACTAAGACCAACCCTTAGCGAAAAGCATGAAACACCGAGTAAATCTGCTCACCTCGATCATCTGGCTCTTCTAAGAGCAAAATAAACCGCTGTCAAGTGGAAAATCCAGGAGCTGCGGTTGTTTGATACTCTCTCCATCGCTCTAGGCGCAGAGTTTAATCTACCTTTTCACATCTGACATGAGAGGTGAATCCAACGCAGACCAGAAAACACCTCAGAGCTACTGCTGGGAGAAGATGGGGGAAATTATTTGAGGATGAATTGCGGTGGCATAAATAATAAGCTTTGCAGTGGATGTTTCAGTGCAAGTCAAGGAATTTCAGGGGATTCAAAACGCAGCTTTCAGCTTTGAGAGTGTTAAATGTCAGAATAAAAAAGAAAGATATTTACAATATGAAAGTAACATTGTATGAAAGATTAATTATGCCTGAAACTTTAGCCAAATTAATGGATAGATGTTTCTGTGTCTGCCATAGCGTAAGACACTAGAAGCAAGAAAGTCTACAGCTACAACATGGAGAATAACAAAGAAAAATGTAACATAGGAGGAGGCAGCCAGAAGTGACTTCTGCCTTTTCATTAACAGTGACCTAACTTTGCTTTTGGAGCCGTACTCCAACGTGGGCACCCATTAAGGCCCTGCACTGAGAGGGAAAAGAAGTCATCTACTGAGGCACCAGATACGATGGGCAGGATGCGAGGGAGCGGCTGGATTCCCAAAATGCTCAAACAAATACTACACAAAATGCTAGGTAACAAAACCCCACTCTTCATAACAAACCACATTTCAGTGTGTAGCAGGTAAGGGAAAGGAAAGCAAAAGTAAATACCAGCCATGGCAGAGGGAAAACAAAACAAAACAAAGAAGAAAACTGCATAAAGCATGAAGGCAAAAAGGAATTCAACCATGTCCGCTCCATACATTATTCAGAGGGTGGGGGAACTGGAACACACTCCCTCCGCAGAGACAAAGAGTCAGGGAGCTTCCTATTTATATTAATTATGCTCTTTTGCTTTTAGTGACAAGGAAGAACGTGTGTAACCTGCATCCCACGTATCCTGTCACCAGTTAGTCGAGATATGTGTTGATGAAACTCCCGATTTTTTTTTTCCTGATGAAACTCCTCATTTACCTGATCTGTCATTGACTATGAGGAGTAACCCAGTGCCAAACTACCCAAATTTCTCTGCGGATAGCTCTGCTGTCTGAGGCAGGGTGGGTATTCAACCCAGACGCAAGTAGTTTCAGCTCCCCTTGGAGCAGTATTTTCCCAGCTTGACGAAAGTCCCTCCTGAATGTAGCAGAAAAGCACCTTGCCGCTCCATCACAAGCGGACGAGAGCCAGGGCTCATGGCTGGTGCCTGGGGACCCTGTGACCCAGCACCTGGCCACCTTGCAGGCTCCCTGGGAACATACGGGACTTTTTTCCCCCAAAAAAATTGTGTATATAGCTTCGTCTATCCAAGCAGCCCTAATTTGCCCTGTGCCTGCAGCGCAGGACAGCGTGTGGCAGCTTTGCCCTCTGCTGGCCAGAGCCTCGGTGGGGTCCCTGGCAGCCCCCCCCGCCCCACGGGCACCCCCTGGGGCTGCCATCCCTGGCCCCCCCCAAAAAACAGAGCAAGAATTAGATACAGCAAGAACCTGGGCGAGTCGTCAGGTGGCGAGTAGGGGCCCCCCAGTGGAAACAGCCATACTTAAAAAATCTAGAAAAAGCGTAAAATAAAAACCTCTAACTTTGATGGAACCGCAGCCCCTGCGCCCTGCTCTGCCCCAGCCCTGCCAAAGGGGAGAGAGAAATGGGGCAGGTTCGGTGACCTTCAGTAAAAATCACACCATCCTGGAAGGCTTTTCCCAACACTCATCACACTCTTCACTTCATTCCAGGTCTTTTGCACAAATCATTAGAATTGAACACCGTAATTAGACATTTGGAAACGGCGAGGGGTGCGCAGGGCCAGGGCACTGCCACGCAGGCTGGAAACAGAAACAGGCAGCCCTTCTGCCCACACCCCCGTCGCTTGCTTCCAAGGGCCAGGGCTGGGTACTTCTGCCCAGCCCCCCGTCGCTTGCTTCCAAGGGCCAGGGCGGGTTTGCCCCTTCCCTTGACCCTTCTCCCACTTCTTTTCACCCTCGGGTGTTTGTTCGGTTCCACTCACAATGCCGTAAAGAATCAAACCGCAGCAGGGATGAGCGAATGTTCATCTAGCTCAAAACGAGCTGCCTTGGCAACGGGAAGCAAAGCTCTCCCGTATTCTCCTGGGTTTGCAGGGACCGGTGTGACTCGAGTAACAGCTACGCATGCTAAGCGTGCCATCGACGCCGGTTCCAGCAAACCAAGGCATCAATAGGAGAGCTGGCCCGGCTCTGCTTGTGAACCAACAAAAACCTGCAGGTTGCCAAGGACCCCGGAGAATTGCCCGGCCTCTTGGCACCGGCAGCTCCTGAGCTCAAAGGATTCGCCTACCACTATAACAGCGACCGCTGGCTTTGAAGGCGAGTCCAAGGGCCCCCAGCTTTGCACTTTTCTGTTGCTTACAGCTCCGTTAGAGAGC
>NW_009630092.1:0-1111 GCF_000690535.1 Cariama cristata
TCAGTATTTATTCCTTACAAAAACTATAGCGGTGTTACAACTGAGCACAAAGTATATAGAGTGTGGACTTTTTTGAAACGAGAAGATGATAACCTCTATTGTGTGATGTGTGGACATTTTTAACCAAATGTAGTGACACAAAGTGGGATTTTTGTATCATCTGCCATCACAGCAGCACAAACGAGACTTGAAAGGTGTCTGATTTACAAATGGACTTCATCCTTTAAAAACCGTCCTCAAAATGGAGAGGGATGGGGAAACGCTAACCAAATGGAGAGGGTTGGGGAAACGCTAATCTAATCTGTTGAGATTGTGTGCACAGATAGTGACCTGCACTGTAGCTGTTTTTAGGCCTTGATTCCACCACCGTGTGTGCGCAGGTGATGGTTCCTATTCCGTATCCCACTGAGTCCAGCAGGAAAACTCACCCTGGATGGAGGGGGCTGCGACCAGGTGTTCCCTGGGGCTGGGATGAAATGGTAGGAAATAAAGAGTGGGGCCGAAGGGCTGGGTTTCACAAAAGAAATGAAGTTAAATTGCGCAGAGTAATAATACTGGGAAGAGGCTGGTGAACGAGGGGATGATTTCTGCTGATCACCCTCACTTCCTCAGGACAACAGCACCGCGAAGGTCCTCAGGACAACAGCACCGTGAAGGACTGCGACTCTGCCTCCTGGTCCTTTCTGACTGGGGACAACACCGGGGAATGCAGCGCCGATAAACACAGGATACGGAAATCCTAACGGTATGTACACGGTGATGATCTTTGAACCAACGATCACCGCTCCTGAAAGAAATGAAGAAGTTAGAGCAGATGTTTGAAAGTGCCAGCTTAAAGTTCACTGACACTTCACAAAAGGGAAAAGAAAACCAGTTTAGAAGGGACTGGAAGAACAATACAGAACAAATCAGGAATTAGAAGTGTCACATTTGCCCTAGAAAAACCCAAAGGTGTGCAGTTCTAATCTCCCCCACTCCAGAACAGACTGGGTAGAGTTAAAATGGGATAGAGAAAGTCAACATCAAGGATATGAACTAGCTTCAGCAGAAGGAAATACTGAAGAAAAACTCTTCAGAGGAGAGTTTATTATATAAAAAGGCAGGCAGCAAA
>NW_009630093.1:0-221 GCF_000690535.1 Cariama cristata
CGGGGGTCTGTGCGGGGAAAAATTGGGATGAAAACTACGGGAAGAAACGAGCTTTCTCCAAAACCTGCGGCGACGGTTTGAAGTGCCTCCTTTCCGACCAGCGCGTTCTTCTCCTGGGCGCCATTCAGGCTCTGTTTGAAAGCGTCATTTACATCTTCATCTTCCTCTGGACCCCCGTCCTGGATCCCCACGGCGCTCCCTTGGGCATCGTCTTCTCCGCG
>NW_009630094.1:0-18716 GCF_000690535.1 Cariama cristata
CATAATGATTCTATGATTCTATGTTCAAGAAGGACCATTGGAAAAACTAGTTGGACAAATGGCAAAAATAATGAGTTAGCTGCTCAGTTTATTTAGGGTCCCTGCAACTCGCATGGCAGTTTAACAGAAGTTGCACAGGAAATTCAGTAAGGAAAATGAAAAAAAAAAAAAAAAAAAGAGACAACTTATTAGGACTGGATTTGCAAAGAAAAAAAGTCAAGAAATTCCCAACCAAGATGCCAACACTGTAATTATATTAGCCTGTTACAACACAATTAAAAGTAATTCAATTTTGCCTGTTCTCACTAAGTGTGAGAAGCTTAAGATTAGTATTTAGTTAAAGCTTAAGATCAGTATTTACTTAATCTGGCAGTCCCACTGAGAAGCCCCAACACAGATCAGACAACATACATGAGGTGGTAGTGCTGCTCCACAGCTTCTCATCATCTTGAAGCACAGAGACTGGCAATGTAGAACAACAGTAGCTTACCTAAAATTACATTTGGAAAGGTGCATAGAGACTCTCTATGTAAAAAGGCACAAAAAGCAGTCGATATATAGGGGCACAACATGAAATCTCTGTCTTTAAAAAGCCCCACAACTTACAGCTTGAGAATGGCAAGTTTCCAAAAAGGTTACACTTACCTAGAAAAAAAATCTCCACAGTGCTTAATAACTACAGACATAGTTTTTCAAGTGCTTTGGAAAAAAAAAAATAAATCTGGTGCACATGTATTACACTGGATCCTCAAACAGAGATTTACGTCTAAGTAGGGAGTAGTGATTGCCCAATCTCAGGGAGGAGCAGGGGAGTTAGGATTAAATCAATACATAAAAAAGAAAAAAAAACACAACAAAAAAAAAAAACCAAAAAAAAACCAACCAAAAAAACCAAAACCCACACAAAATCAAAAACCAACACACTACTATTTTAGGCGCCAGGTTTAAGGTTTCAGCTTTGCTAATGACTGCTGCAAGGTTCAAGGTCCCTAAAGGAACAGTTGGGTGGTAAAGAGCTGCTGTAACGGCCTGCATAGAGCTGCTGTAGACTTGCCAACACATACTTGTATCCAGCTGGTCCCAATTAATAGGATATATCCTGGTGGTTGTTGGCAGCCTTCAAGTGGCCCTAACTTATGCCACAGACAACTCTGGCAATCAGGGGACTCAAGACAAAGACTCTGCATAGGTGGCACAAAGTCATCTCCCCACTCTGCAGAATTGCATCAGATAGCTAAGTGGATAGAGTAGAGCAATGTAATATATTGCCATTTATAAATAAACATCTTGGAGGGGATAATGAGAAAAAGGTAGTATGGACAATTTATACCCAATAGCAAATGCCATTTAATTTTCATCTTAAACTGAGAATGATATCCACCATCTGCCCCTCTCATCCCCACCTCCCCAGTCCTACGGAGACACCTCTGGAGTTATTTGCTGGAATCACTACATTTCACTGAGGTAAATCTATGTATAAGCAGTAAGTTTAACAACAACAATAATATTCTCAGAGAAATTCAGAGGAATCATTTCTCTAAAGAAGACATTAGTCCAGTGATCTAAACAGAATTACTATTCAGACAGATTACTGTTTTCAGTACACATAAACAGCGCTGCCAAAGGAACAAGATATCTTTCCATCTTTAGTCTGAAATTTTGTTAAGACAAGGGAAAAGAACTGATGTTAGTAGGATCTGTGAAATTACAGAAAGGCATAAGGTCAATATTAAGTATTTTTAATATTTTCTTTCAAAGTAACATTCATGTAAACTTCATGGAAGGGTAACATTATTCAGAAAATTGAAAATGCTGTGTATACAAGATGTGCCAGCAAGCTCAATACTTGGAATATTAAAGAACTTCATCAGACCGTAAGCCAAGCAATCAATAAAACAGTAACTTTAGTACTAAGACAGAGTATTCTACTGCTTAAAAGATACTTGGAAAAAAGAACAGAGAGAATTTCAGAGAATTTATATTTTGTAGTGCAAGTTCCCATTTTATAATTCTCTGCTCTTTTTAGTTTATTTACTTCTGAGTGTTTTTAAGCAGAATATCAATTACATACATTTTTAACACTAAACACCACCTCTCAAAATTAACAGGGAGATTCAGTGAGAACATAGCTACAGCAGCATCAGTCAAAGCACAGAGCAATGAGGCTGATTCAAATACTTCAGACCAGGACTCAAACTTCCCCCCAATTCTGAAGTGTTCAGATTCTTGGGAATAAGTGCAGGCAATTTGGCAAGCATGCTCATGAATATATTAACTGACAAGAACCATTCCACTGCCCCCCCCAGTTAATATATATCACGGGAAAACATGTAAAGAGGCTCAAATGGCTAAATATCTCAGGCTAAAAATACCAAGAACTCCCTCAGCTGGAAGCTGTTAGCAGGGCTCTGATAAAAATAAGGAACCAGGACAGCATAAATTCTTTCCCTTCCCTGCAGAAAATAAACTACATTTGGGAGGAAAGTATTCAAAACATAATAAAAGAGGTGACTCACCCCTACCAACATACAGTACACACTGGAAGGAGGGGTGAGGCAGGGGACCAGGGATGCAAACCCAACCGTGAAGTCCTGGTGGGAGGAGAACAGCAGTTCCCTGCTCCCTGTATCACTGAAACACACAGTTCCTGCCCCAGGCGTCAATCTGAAACGGTTACCACAACAATTTTGTAATAATACACACAGCACTCCTGCCCTGAAGGATGACCTGTGGCACTTGAAGGTCTTCAGAGGAAAGCAAATGACCAAACCAAAGGTAAATGACCAAACCAAGTACATGATTGCTCCTGGAGCCTTCTGCGGAGGTCAATTCTCCCCCTCAAGTGGGATGCTCCTCTAGAAGGTTGCTGACACCTACGACAGGAACTGAAAGGCTATAGCTAGCCAACAAGGTTTTCAGACCTGGGCTGTATTCTTTGTTTCTTATTTATTTTTCAAACTTAAGGTGACGTAGTCAAACAAGCAAGCCCAGAACTAGATGACCTAGCTTTGTTCTGGTCTGCAGGTAGACACACGCACCTCATTCAGTTGTTTCATTTTTGTGAGGAGGCAGGGTATTAAAAAGCAACCACATTCCACCTATATTTAACAGCCTTCCACACTCATAAGAGTAAAGCAGGCCAGCAGAACAGGCTCACGTCAACTATAGAAGAAACACAGCAACCATGATGTTTTAGGATAACTAAACCAGCAAACAATCTACAGTATCTGCTACAGTCTGGTACAGATTCTACAACCTATAATCTGGTATCAGATTACTTCCTTTTGGACACAAAATTCTTAAAACGTTGGAGGATCTGCATAAAGAGAAATGATCTTGCTAAAGTGTATCACACAGTCTTACCATTTCATCATCACATAATTGAAACTTGTACATCATATTAGGTCATACTACACTACAGATACTCAAAAGGGTTGCCATTTTTCAGAACCACCTCAAGTACCTCCTTCCACACAGCATCCCACAGAAAGGTAGGATGCTTCAGTACACTAACATCTTCACCTACCTGGAGAAACAGAAAAGAAAGAGAATACCGGTACAAGTTTGCTGACCTCCAGCAGACACTGTAGTTGAACATCGCTTACATGAATGCCCAAGAGATCACTGAAATTCACTTAATTTTACAAACTGTATGACATTAAAAAAAAAAAAGGTAAAAGATGATTCTGCCACTAGGAAATACTCATATCCCACTTCATGCAGTGACATTCTTGGGATCTGAATTACAAATACAGAATACTAAGAGGTAGAGCATCTGTGGGCTGGAAAATGACAATTTACTGAATTTGAAACTTTGAATGTAAAGGAAAAAACCTCGACTACTACATAAGGACACCTCAGCATCTTCACTGAAGGAATGTCGCAGTGTAACTCATGGGTTAAATCAGATCACTGAATGTTATGATCTTTTCTACCAATTTATGGAACTAATTTCTCGCTTTTACATGTTGGATGAAAAAACATGCAGAGAGATGCTGGGAAGCTTCCTATGCTAAACAGTGGGTTGAAGGAAGAGGAGATGGGAAGCCTGGTCCAAGAAGCACCTCTGAGTAGCCAGGCACACCATATATTAGCATAGAATACACAAGGTTTTTATCTTATGATCCTTACAGCCATAAGGCTGTGGATGAACAAGGGTTCAAACACACCCTCAACATTTAAGATGGTTTATGTCTTGTTTCAAAACGTGGGACATCTGGCCTGTCCTCTTCGAAAGGTTACATTTAGCTAAAACACCCGCTACTAGCTTAAGAGCACAGGTCCCACTCCATTCACATTACCCAGTGCTCTGCATCCAGTACATTAACCTCATCTTTCCCAAAACACAAGTTCTCTACCCCTTTGACATACTTCTACCACGCTCAGTACACTACGTCATACAACATCCCTTTCACAAACCACCGTAGTAAAGTTAACCGTCAACATGCAAACACATCGTTTCTGGGATGCACATGCCAAGGAATCAGCTAGGAGAGGACTATCAGGTGAGAAAAGAGAACAGCATGTAGTTCATCCTGTTTTTCATGTTGCCTTCAGAATTTCCCCAAACCAGGGGATCAGACCGTGAGGTTCTCTCACCAACAGAAGGTGCTGCTCTGGACTCCAGCCACGGCACATTGTAAGGCCAAATCTGTAAGAACTATCACTCACTAGACCAAATCAATAGAGCTGGGGGGAAAAACAAACAAAAAAAAAACCACAAAAAAAAGGCAAACAAAAAAGGATAAACCTTTGAGGCACAACAGTTCTTCAGGTCACTTGAGCTGCCAAAAGGGAAGAAATAACTCTTGTCTTTTTTGGATAAGCTTCTGTCAATTGCAGGGGGGCTATCCAGGGAGACACACTGATGGAAGCTTTTTGGAGAAATCAGAAGCTTGTTTTACCAGAGAAGCATTAGGGAGTTGTACAATCCTAGGCAGAAAAAAAATTACATATATAGACAGCTTTTGTTTTCTTCAGATGCTTTCGTTCACATTGCTCTAAACAAATACTTTGCTTTAAGAAGTTTAGTTGTTGGGTACTCCTGTCATTGCTCCCAAAGGGAAGTAAATCACAGGTGCTGAATAAAGTCAGCCTTGGTGAGGTAATCGCAGTTATTACACAATAGACCATATGCAGGCCATAGGCAGGACACAGTAAATTTCATGGTTCCGTACCAAGAGACATGACAAGAGTATAAGGGTGACACTGAATAAGCCTGGAAGTGCATCAAGACTGCAGTTAGTCTATTAACTCTGAAAATGTCTCTTATAATTTTATTCCGTATTTGAATCAAAACAGTTTTTTGGGTTTTTGTTTGGTTTTTTTTTTTTAATCAAACCTGCTTCTGTAATTCAATACATGTGGGTGATGTCCAGTTGCCTGTTCTAAGGACAAAGATAATTAACCCTGCCTTCCAAGCCCTATGACACACAGACAGACAAACACACACAATATAATATGGAAAATTAGTACCTTCCATTTCAGATTAGGAGAATGCAATAGTCATCTTTCCTCAGTTACGTTAATTCTTTAAACATGCTATTGGACTGGAAAACCAGAGATTCCAAGGAAGTCGCAGGCACACTAAAAAGTAACTGTAACAGAACTGGCTTTAAGTTTAGGTGAAATCCATAATTGAACCACAAAGGCATAAAGAATATGAAAACATTTCCATTTTGATGCTGCAGATTACACAGCAACTACTTTGCCAAATTACACCATTGGTCTCTTTAATCTGGTTTCTTGTTTCCCTTTACAGCCCTGTTGGAATGCTTCAAAATAAGGTGTTAGAAAGCCTGAGGCATATATGACACTGTCATAGGTTAGGTTTCCCTTCATTTTCTTCGATTAGTTTTCTACTTGTATCCTGAACTTGTGTGAATTTCCAATGTTTGTGCTGAAGAGCGTGCTCACTTAAGTACACAACACTTCACAGAAGCAAAGCTCTTCTCTGTGCTATATGCTGGTATATACTATATCAGAGAGCCCCTCTAATTAGGTTTTGTCCACTGAATACAGTCCACAGTATACACTGTGCAAAGAGAAGTTAAACAGAAACTAGTACCAAAACACTTTTGTTAAGTTTTATGTGTTTGCTTTTGGTTGCATTTTATCATCCCTAGCCTTGCATTAGCAGGAAGGCCCTTTTGCACTACCTTCTCTTTTGCTTTGCCCACACTTTTAACAAACACTCTTGATTTGTTTCAAAGCCTGTGACCATGCCAGAGGACATCCAGCTACAGGACGTGAGCATTTCAAGCACTTTAGCCATAAAAATCAAGACTGCTACAAGTGTATCTCCGTAACTAGTGGATAACTCTGAACTGATGCTATGTGTGCCAATCTAGCTGCTCCAACAAACTGGGCAACAAAGATTTTTAGCTTTGAGTGATGTCTTGAGTGTTTTACCAGTTCAGGCTACTAAGGATCAAGACAGTATTAAAGAGGGAGAAACACGACTAACTGTCATATTGCTGTGAATCTTCATATAGTCCGTGATACAGCCTGCAGTTTTTCGCCAATGCTCCTAGTCAAAAGTGTTCACACGAGATCCTGGAATATGGAACAGGTACACCTACAATCTGCTGAAGGCATGACTGTACATTTTCAAATGCACTTGTTTGGCTCACAGTCTAAATATTAACAGCACAGAGTCCTTTTTCAACTTTTAAAAGTGTTTTATAAGAGTTTTACTAGACAGTAACATGAGTGAAGCACTACCCAATTCAGTTGTATTGTTTTACAGCAAAAATAGTTCGTTTTATAGCAAGAAAACCTTCTCCTGTCTATTATGCCTTTATATTTCAAATGAGTAATCCCACACAGATTTGGAGACTGACACGACGCAACTTCAAACTTCTTTGTTCTATCATTTTGAATAATTAACTACAGACTTACAGGTTGTTTGGGAAATACTGGGAAAGATTTATAAGTAACCTTCTCAATTACTAGAATTAATACGAATATACCTGCATCCAGTATTCCAGTCTGATTTTGGTTTTAATCATCTGTTTAAGATGTTCTGTAAAATCATTCAAAATAATTTTTTCATTCACTCTTTATAGGTTCCACAACTATCACTGGAGAAATTATTTAAAGCATAAGATACATCTTTCTTTGTATTTTGCTGCATTATAGTCTCTCATTTTATTTCTAAAAAGATTTTAAAATATGTACAACTAGGCTTGCAGTTACACATGTCTACAGATACTAGTCTCGTAAAAGTAAACATCTTTCTTTTATAAAAAATTAGATGTACACATAGTAAAATTAAAAGTGACAGTGAATTTGAGGAGTGGCAGCAGAGTCAGAAACACCAATGCGTTGTACCTTTTAGATCTGCTTGTCATGCATATTACCATTACTGGAGGCATATTTCCGTATTTCTCAAATCGCTCCACATCTTCTGATCAGAAGCTCTTATCTTTTCTAGCTTTGTATTTTTTTATGTACTGTCCTATGTACAAGCTCTAGGTGTTTATTGTTGATTGCCTACCTTCCCTATTTCAACCCCCAAAATCACCTTTCATTTATATTATTTTACAACATGTATATAAAGACACAGGGAAACCAAACTTAATACCTCAGGCCAGGACATATGCCTTGAAGTTTTTAAAACATCCTCTCCATGTGTAATGCTCCATAAATATTTTATTAACATTGGTATCATCACAGAAGTCTTTTTGACTTGCAGGAGGGAACACATCCCCTACCTGCACAGTGGTAAGAGGCACCAGGAGTTCTGCTGCCCATCACCAAAGATGACTGACTGATGGAACAAGCTACCGAGCAGCAGTTTACCAAAGTTTAGGAAGCACTTACAAAACATGCAACAAATTCAGAGAACTTTTCACTAGATGACACAAAGGCCTTTGACTTGCAATTCACATTTCAAGGCAGATTAAGCAATATACACTGATTTTAGGAAGGTTTTAGTAATAAATAATTAAAGGAGCCAAAAAGTTGAACAGTTCAGGAGACTGTCAATGAGAGTCATAACCTTCACTTCTAGGGTAGTTTCAGATGCAGCAGGGGAGCTTCATTATTCCCAATACACCCGATGAAATTTCATTAACCCATCCACACTCACCACCATATAAATAGCGTCTATCAACTCACCACCACCTCAATTCGAAGGCTGACCTAAAGAGGAGTAATTGGAGCCATTCAAGACTGGCCCCCATTCTTTGAGGGTTAGTTGGGAGAGAAGAACAGTAAATAAAACATTTAGCATGGAGAGGCAAAGGGGCTTTGGTTTATGAAATCTTGCTGTTGCTATTACAAGGTTCTGATAAAGCACCACAGCTTCCACAGTAGGAGCATCGGGTGGCATCCCCACTTCCAGTCCCATAAATCATGGAATATTTATGATACAATCATACAGCCTGTCAGCCACATGATCCATTTTGTTCCGAGACTGTCAAGAACAACATATTTATTAAGGAATTATAGTTCCATTTCTGAACTCAAGTATTTTCTTCAGAAAGCACAGCCCTTCCCAGGGAAAGGCCAACATGACAACACAGACTACCTCAGGTTGCCACTGATGTTGCTGTAATTTTTTTTAACCTATAAAAACAGTTTCCAAGACTAACACTGCCACCTTTTTATAAGCATTAAGTTGATTATCACAGAAAACATAGATAGTATTTTACCTTCCTCTAACTACCTGCAAAAATATTTAATCGCAACAGTGGAACATTCTTACTAACTTTCCAAACTCATTAGATTAATTTAAACATGCATCTGCTAGAAACAAGACATTTTCAATATCAATATGAAAAAATTTTACATATACTAATAACTTACTACTACTGACAACTTATTGCTTCTGTATTTTCAAAACACTGCCCTCCTTCTAGAAAAATTATAGGCAGTTGTTTCTGTTTTAACGTGAAATCTCTCCCAAAAAAGTCAGAGGATTACTGCGTAATCAGTACCTTCTTATATTAATTTCTTCTTCATGACTGAAACTCCCCCTTTCAATGACAGTCTTTTATTTAGAAAGAAACAAAATAGCCAAGTATAAGTAGCAAGCCAACACCTTCATTGGCAATTTAGGCTTGATCAATCCCATCAAGGGTTTGGGGTTAACATCAAGGGCTGTACTTCAACCAGACCCATACAAACTTAGGAAAAAGTATTGGTTACATCATGGTGAGCTCCCAGTTAAATGCTTCTACCTGAACTTCACACTGAAACACAAGCCCAAAGGTAGACTCTAAAAGCCTAAGAAGGATGGGATCAAGCAGCCTATGAATTCAATGCTAGGAGGCACAGAGGAGCGAGACAACCCTCACCATCCACAACCACAGCTCACAAACCATATCTGCCATCAGAAATGTGATTCCTGGCAACCAGATTTTTACAATTTGGTGATCTCCTAATTGATATTTGCACAGGAAACCAGGTTGAGAAAAAAGCGTGCTCTCAATACACTTAGAAGAAGGAAATCCAACCGGTCACTGTTCTTTCACAGGTGGGTCCAGCTTAAAACTAAACCCCAAAACTCCAATACACTGGCCCGAAGAAAGACTGCAAGCATTTTGAAAAGCCTACAGAAAATAAATGGGCAATATAAATTATATTAATATACATTTTGGCTCTTTTATCACAAATGAAGCTGGTTTTCCTAAAAACAAGATGTGGATGTCAAAGCTGCATGCAAGCTGGGGTTTGGAGAAGCCAAAAGCTCGTACAGAAGATGCTCAGGTCATTCTGGGCACAGGGAATGGAGGTGCAAAGGCAAGAGGAAGAGGAAGGGCTTCGGGGGCCAGTTGTAAGGAGGCATGTAGGACAGTATGACAGTGAGATGCTTGTCAAGTTGGTAAACAATAGCCTAGACCTTAGGCCACTTTCTGAGAAAAACAAAACCAAAAAAAAGATGATTTGAATTTACTTAGCTTTTCAGGTTAAACTCAAACTCACATGATAGTATATGGTGAAGCTCTGCCACTGCACAGAAAAGCAAGCAAGACAGAGGAGTGCAGAAATGACCTGTCCAACTTCTCTGTATGACTGTCCAAGCACTCACGTGATGAGCAAGAGTCAACATTTCGGCCTGTTTACACATATTACATTAGTCCGGTATTGGAGAAAACAAACCAAAAAATCCCAAGAAGTAGAAAAATCTATACATGTCATAGCATGTATAAAATATTAAAAAAAAAAAAAAAAAAGAAAGGAAATTTCATGAAGACATCAGCTCGACTATCAAAAAATATTCAGAAAACAATTCCAGAAACAAATCAGAAACACCTTCAGAATACAAAGATAAGAAACAGCCAACATTATCTGTCAGGAAAAAGACTCTGTCGGCTCACTTTGGATTACCTGGAAGGGACACTACGCAGTGGGTAAGGAGGAACATGTGGATGGCTTACTAAAAGTTAAGATATAAGAGTTTTGATTCTTAGCTCATCACATGACATATATGTAAGCAGTCAGTCTTCATGAAACGAAAAAACGGTGTGCAGTCACATGAAAAAAAAATGGGAGAGCCATTATCAGTATGTTTCTACAAAGGAGAGAACGTTTCAAGAAAGCTCTTGCTATCCTACGCCAATTCCATTAAAAGACTTTCATTAATGAGTTGCATGTAGAAATACCAAAGTATACATGTTAAGTGGGAAAGATTATAAGCCTTTTGGGGACATGAACAGAGTAAGGAAAGATAGTAAGAGAAAATTCAGTAGAAACAAATATAGTCTACTATAATAGCACCATAGAAGATCTCAAGTTGGAAGGGACCCACAAGGATCATCAAGTCCAACTCCCCGCTCCTCGCAGAATTGCCCAACACTAAACCAGACATCAGCACACTCCCTGCCGTCATTAGGCTCAGGTGCTTTGGGCTACAGATGCCAATCTGTACTGGGACAGGGTCCAGGGGATCCGCTTTATACTGGGACAGGGTCCAGTCTGTACTGGGAGTGGGCCAAGAGGAATAAGAAATCAAATACACAAATATGAAGAGGGGAGTAACTGGCTAGGCAGCAGTCCTGTAAAAAGAACCTGGAAGGCATGTGGACTGAAAAATGGATCATTTAAAAACCAAAAAACAACAAGCAAAAAAACACCAACACAACAACAACAAACAGGCAAGTATTCTAGGGAGTATTAGCAGCAATGTTTTATACATAAACCCCAAGTAGCATATATTATTTCATTCTGCTCAGCTCTATGCTCTGATCTGGACACAATACTAATAATATGGAGAAAAACCAAAGAGTCCAGAGGCAGGAATCACAGAAAGTTTGAAGGGAAAAAAAAGACCCATCACAAAAATTTTCAGTTTATTTTTATATTTTTTATTTTTATATTTAATGAATCAGGAAAAAAAAAGCTAGGACACTATGGTCTTGACTACTGCCACCTATCAGTTCCTTAGAACATTTCATTTTCTCTCTCACTTGTTACCTTCCTGGGACTGGAAAAGAAAAATACCCTAAAACCTAGAGAAGCATGCACGGAGGTCATCAAGATTTCTGAATTAACACGTTTGTTGCAATCTCAGGAAGATCTCTTTGTAGTTGAAACAACAGCTATGTATTACCTGACCACCACCTAAACAATCTGGACTTGAGGGTCCATGGCTCAACTGAGCAGACACCAGAAAAAGAAACTTCAGCTTTGACTCAGCCTGGACCAGCACTCCTTTCTGGCTTGTTCGTACACTAACAACAGGGGAACCAAGTGGTCTTAATCTCAAGCAACACAGCTGTGAACCCTTGAAGTTTTAGCTACTGAATATTCATGAAGAAAAACCATCATCTACCTGTGATCTTGCTGGTGTCCAAAGAAGCTTTTGCAGAAAACTCTCAAAAGCAACTCTTTTGAGCAGTTGCTAATTACCTGCACTCACGGAGTACCACAGTAGGCTGTGCAGGATCATGCCCTTTTCTGCACCCTGAGGGTTCACGGAGCAGTCATGATGAAGGGGTTCTACCCAATTACAATGCCACCCTGAATCATACACTCATGTATTTGTAGTCTGTCTCCCTAAGGAAAGCAGGTTTGCAAGGTCATGCTGTGTATTAACTATGCTATAGTCCACCCTGGATAACTTTTGAGTTCATTTTCCAATTTCAAGTAAATCCGAAAAACAGACAGTAGTCTCAAAAAAACCCATTACATTTCTACAAGTTGCTTCAGCTGTTTGCCTTCACAGAAACACTGCAGCATGACCTCGAGATGACAGATGTCCAGGAAATCAGGCTTCACCTGTTCTGTAGGTCACGGGACTGCTTGTTTCCATCCTGCCCTGGATAGAATCACAGTCCATCTGAGGCAGAAGCAGTGTCCCACACCAGGAGAGATGGCAGACTCCAGGGTGGCAGGGACCGTGCTGCAGATGGGTCCTTCTGAGACCACCTGAAACGGTCCTCCACCTCTGGGCATGCCACAGGATGGCTCTGTGTTGTAAGCCACTTGGTTGAAACAAAATTTGCACAGGGAATTAATTATTTTCTGTTCCTCATCTTCCAAATGCCTGATGTGATAAAATGGCATCCCATCCTTAGAAGCAGTGGCAAAAGAGATGGTGGAAGTTGTACACATGCACCAGTGGTTTATGTGATGGTCCGAAAAAAAAATTCAGGTCTACACAGCTCTAATTGGGCACCCAGTAATCAGCAAATAGTTTTGCCTTTCACCTTTCTGCACCTTACTGCCATTGCTGTAGGCAGGCAGGCAGGAGTGGCTCGATGCGTATTTTTAAAGGTATGTGAAACTCAGACACCGTGGTGCTAGGCACCAAAGAAACAACATATTCTTCCTCTAGGAACAGCTGTAATTATGAAACAGCAAGTCAGCCATAAGGCACATACTGCATGACAGCAAAATAGCAAATTATCAAATAGCTACTCATTACGAAAACAATGCTCTATTCTGCACAATAAAAAACCCAGAGTTTTTCCAGAGGAAAAAAAATAAATCAGTGAACATGCAAACGAGGACAAAGTAAGAGCAATGCTTAGTATATATCCGTATCTTCCATGTTAAGAGACCACTATTGAGAATGCAAGTATAACACCCAGCCATTGCACTCACGTACAGACACACTACTCCAGCTGCTTTTGAATGGTAAATCCTACTCTTCTCTCCCAAAGGTCTGACATTTCATCTGAGTTACAGATTTTAGGACTACCATACACCTCTCTGCCATCTCAGACAAGTCAGTATTTCATAGGTGTTGTAAGTTTTACCTTGAAGATAAGACATTTTACCCCTCAGTCTGACAGGTACTTGCTAGCTGCAAAGGAACAGTCATTTTCTAGTATCTGGAAGGACATTATGTTCCTCCTAACTAAACAAAAACCATCGACTTCCTGACATGTCTCCTTGAAGGTATTGCTGTCCTGGCTCTGCTCCCTGCTTCGTACTAGGTCTATTTTCCCTGTCTAGATGTACCAGCTCCCACCCAAATCTCTGATCCCAATGCCAGTCCCCTTAGGGAGCAATTCTTTGTCTCTCCAGACCAGCCATTTCCACCCTATGTCCTCCATCCTCCATCAAGAGCCAACCCCTGTTATCTCTATGTCCTGGCACCTCACAGCTGCGGGCTCCAACTGCTTGTATTTACACTCTCCTTCCCACCAGTGCCCAGTCCCATTTTTTCTCCCCAAGCCACTCCTCTCATCCCAGTATCTGCTGCGCTCCCAGCAAAGATGACACATTCAGTGATTACGGTTAGTAAGCCCTAAGCATATGCAAATTGATCTTTTTGAAAAGGCTTGTATCCTGGCTAAATTCAGATGTTTTGTCATGCAAATGGAAAAAGACATCCCTGGAATAAAATTCCTCATCCTTTTTCAACTAGATTTCAAGTGCTTTGAAGGAGAAGAGTACTACTGGTCTTCCACCGTAAAAGTTGTGAGAACTTTTAAAACATTGGAAAACTCATTTTTTCTTTGCCTAATTTTCTAAACGAGCCAAAACATTTCAACTGACCTTTTACACACAAAGGAATTAAATCAGCACAAGGTTTATATAACCGCCATTATAAATTTTCCACCTAAACAGTGAAAGTTTGGCAAAGTTATGAAAATCTTGTTTGGCTACTTTAATACTTGTAACATTATCATATGCCTATAATTTAAGCAAAACAAATTATTAATATATACCAGTTTCTGTTAACTACCATCTCCTCCAGCAAGATCTAATTCTCTCTTTGCCAAGCCTGAATGATGCTCAACGTAGTCAAGAGTGCATCTGCTGTACCCTGTGGGTCTGAGTGGGCTCCACAAGTCTTTGCTCTTCAGTAGCAAAAGTTTGCTCAGCACTACAGAGCCCACAAAAGCTGGAGTGAGACACCTCATCATATTCATCATCAAGAAAAAGCTGAGGAAAAAAACACCCAAAGCTCCTGTGAGTAGACAAAGCAATGCAGAGACTAAAGCCTCTTTTTTCCCTTGGTTCTTGCCAGTTCGATGAAGCACTTGCATGTGCTTAACTGTATGGAAACAAATATCCCTGCTGTGAGCTGTACACTTAAAAGTTGGGAATGTATTTCAGGGCATTGCTATACTGAAGGTATGTCTCTATGGTCCACCACACCTGTCATTCCAACTATCAGCACCTGTTAAATCTCCACTGCAAAAGCAGTTATTCCTAGTGGTCTGAATTGCAGCATATACTTTATCTGAAACACCTGCACATGCTGTTCAAGATACTTGTGCAGTGTAAGAGAGTACCTGAAGCACTGTGATCAACAATAAATACTGATAAATAGTTACTATTTCCAGAAACTTCCTTTCTGTGCTCTTCCTTATTAAAAAATATGTTCCTCTGGAATGGCAAAAAGTGTTATGTTCATAGACTCCCGGAGCAGTACACCTCCAACTTTTACAAGTTAGACTTGATGGATGAAATCAGTGTACCAACATCAAACCTAAATTTTCTAAAACAGGCTAGATTAAACTACCTATTTTGTTTCCAAAGGGAACCAAAAAAAAAAAAAAAAAAAAAAAAAAAAAAAAAAAAAAAAAAAGAGATATCAATATATCTTTCACCACCTGAAACTTGAAAAACTAGCTCACCATTTCACAGGGATGAGCACCAATCTATCATTGAAGCCAAGTAATTTTAATCTGTGTCTTATTTTTATGCAGCTTACAAACATTACAGTGGAAAAAGGTAACCTAACTATGTAAATTTATGCAATGCTGTCTTTCAAATTTGAAAAAAAACCCCACACAAAACCAAAAAGCCAAAACCAAAAAAACCTATCTCTAGAAATCCACAAATCCTCAAAAGCTCTCGGAAACTGCAGTTTTCCTAAACAGTTCCAGACTCAAATGAGGAAAGCATTGGTGAGGTTTTCTCTATTTGCAGAGAACCCTACTGGCATCAACAAGAAAATGACAGAAGTTGTGTAAATTTTAGCCCATTTGGGAGGAGAGATCTATCAAGGCAGGCACCCACACCACTCATATAAAGGAGCTGTACATCTCAACAGCCAACCACCCAAAATAGACTTGAGAGGGAACAACAAAGGAAATACCTTCTTTCTTCTTCAAAGTAGCAGCAAAGAGGAAAAGAAAAATGCCCATCTTCCTCCTTGTGACCAACTGGCCAAGATCAAGCTTAGGAGAAATTTACAACTAGGGTCACGCAAAAAAATGGAGTGAGAATACCATCACAGCAGCAATCAAGTTTTCCCACTTTCTCTATGTCTTCTCCCACACCAAACTGAAAGTAAATCAATAACCGACTTCAATGCTTGCCTCTATGTTGTTATTTTGATTATGTATCCTTTTATATGAAAGTAAATTGCAGTCATCCAGTTGGTTTTTAAACAAAATTTGCATGTCTGCTGAGCCCCAACAAGGTATGGGCATCTTGAGGAAAAGACTACTTTAGAAGACCACTGAAAGACTGAGACAACTGAACACAAAACGTGTAATCCCTTCTTCAGAATTTAGTTTTCCTTATGATCTATGTTCTCTTAAACTATTTTTCTACATATACTTTCTAACTTAAAACATTATTTGTATATAGATAGAGTTCCATTTGCAAATGCCTATAGAAGTCCTGTTTGAAAAGCTACATAAAATTTGTGTAGTCTGATCCTTCTTTCTCCAAGATTAAAAGTTTACAGAGTTTCACCATTCAATGAAATGTCAGGAGGTCGAAGCTCCTAATCTGAATTAATCCAATTTTAAGGAGTGAGGGGGAAAAAAAAATAAAAAAAGATACATTTGCTGTGAAGAGATAACAAAAGAGGATGCTTAGAAAAATTTTAGTCTTTTTCCTTTTACAATGTAGATGAGCCTTATTTGGCTCCAGTACAGCATGAATGGTGGAAGAGCTACTGTTTAATACAACTTTCCTGTCCTTTACGCCATAGGAATGGTCCCAACCCAAAATTTAAGCCATAGCTGTTCCAGAATGGGAAGAAGGGAGACAACAACACTTTTCCTCTTTTCTTCTTCTTTGCGCCTCATAGGTTACCGTGTGCCTTCATTTTTAGTGTTTTACCTAGCTGTGCCATACTGTACCTATCTGAGATAAAATTAGGTATTATTTTTCCCGAATTCATCTATCCACACTTCACATGTGTTGTTAAGCTACATAATACAGGTAATTTACCCCAAAGGCCAGGCAGAAGGGACAGAAAGACCATAAATCGAATACCATCTTTGGAACTGAAAATTTGCCAAGGGCTACTATAAATGACTTGCAAAACTTGTTCATTTTAATAGAAATTACGTAACTGCAAAGGATACAAATCTTAAAGGCAGCATATAGTGAGACAACCATACTACAAGCATATTTGGCACTGGATTGGTCTGTAAAGCATAACACATCCTTGATTACAAACAACATCTGAAAAACACATATCTTTTCCACACTTGATAAATACTCTTTTCACACTCTAGTCCTCTCACTGGCACACATCCTCATGGGGAAGTAACATATTCCATATAATTAGGCAGCCCAAACCCGAGGCAGTGTATTTTTTTTTAAAAAAATTATTTAATTATTACAACTGTATTTCGGATATCGCTTACTAGCTACAAATTTTAGCTACTTAAAACCTTAAGGAGACACGACAGAGTTAAGTTACATGTTCTGTTCTAAAAACTTTCAAATTAAACATAATTATAATCCCGCTCTTCTTGATTAAATAAGTACTTAATGTACCAGTCAAACATACATATTTTCTCTGTGGTTTTCAAATTAACACAATCTCATGCAGAAGTCAGAGCTGTATTTCTGTAGAGATATTTAATTTGATGACAACTTTTTTGAGTAGAACAAGAACTCATGCATCACCTTGGGAGCAGCACTGCATGGCTGTAACACAATGTCATAAGAAAGATTTAAAAAAATGTAGTCACATCTTTTTGGATGTCAGAAAGCAAGCTTATGAAAATGGCAATGATGTGATCTGATCTACTAAGAAGAAACTTGAAGAGATGTAATACAAAAATATCTGGAATGTAGACTATATAATGGTATTCCACATCATAAACCAAGTCTTTAGGCTTTTTTAATTTTTTCATTAAAGGATGGGGCGGGGGGTGAGAAAGAAAGAGGGTGTTTCTAAATTCTCCATTGTGTTTATCTGTAAGTAGATGCTACCAAGAAGTTACCGATCTGTCAAGTCCATGATTTAAGAATAAACCATTTCAGTGTTTTGCATAAAATAATCTATACATGAGGAATTCACATTTTCAGCTGTTAGTTATAATGAGTGGGAGACAAAGTGTATTTAAATCGAACAGCACCATCTAGCAGGCCCCCCATAACTTCACCTAGGAGGGCAGTTGCTACTTGGTAGTAAGTCAGTTTGGCAAGCTTGCCCTGAAAATTATTAAGCATTTTCATACCACATGAAATATTATGTGCTTTGTGGCACCAAGAATCAGAAGAAAAATCAGCTAGAATGAAAGACGACGACTCAAAACAGTTTAAAGTTTCAGACCTAGGGCCAGAGTAGTTGTGTGTGTGGTTTGTATTGGGTAGTTTTTGCAAAGCAGAATTAAAAGAACATGATCTTTATCTGATCCAACAAACAGCAGCCCTATAAATTTGTTTTATCTAGTCCCACAGTGCAATCCTATTGTGCCCTTCAGGAACTTAACCAAGTGTACTGACAAACACCAGCAACTATGTAGCACAGGAAAATGGTTTAATTCTGTAATTTTGCTAAACCAAATAAACAACTCTTCCACTAGCCACTTAAGCAATTATTTTTAAAATTGTTCCTACACCGGGAGTAAGAAGTGCCACCAGTTGATTAGATTTTAGCACCCAAGTTGTGTCTCCTACTCCATCTCAGCAATTAACATTTCATGTCAGTGCTGCCCCTCTCTTCCTTCACCTTCCATTGCAAAGTTACATGTGAAATTCCCAAGCATAACAACAGTTTAAATTTCCCCTAGCATCTCCCTCTCCTGTAGCAACACAAATGCCTAGCCTGCTGCTGTTCCAGTATGCATGCGTGCCAGACTCTGGAATTAGGAAGTCTCTAAAATACTGTAGAAAAAAAAAAAAACAAACAAAACACAACAAACCAACCAAACAAAAAAAAACTTTTAGGTAAAGATTCAAGACAAAGTGCCTGAAGGGTAACTCATTAGCCGTGCCTGGAGTATTGAGCCTGACGTTAAAAGCTATTCTGGAGCAACGCGATTTTTTGCAGCAGATAGGTGCAAACCCGGTTTCTGGCCGGAGGTCTCCGTCTCCGGACCTCTTCAGCAGCCTCA